>NC_084746.1:30585462-30647962 GCF_033978785.1 Entelurus aequoreus
ACACCTGCAAATCAGTGGGACTTCTGCTGTTGCCGTATCCGTAATACGCAGATAGGGAGATGTTTTTATTTACACGATGAGTCGGGTGTGTCTTGACCTCCGCCGAACCCCGGAGCCCGACTCACCAAACCCCTAGGGTTCGATCGAACCCAGGTTAAGACCCACTGCTCTACACATACCTTACAATTTTCACAATTCATCGCCAACTATCTATCAAGCAATTTCAGTGGCCAATAAGTAAATTCTCAATAATCTCTAAACCTTCGAGTTACCCAAATTTTAATGACACACACTTGTCTGCCTGAAATGATGGAACTGGATGTACGGGTCGTCTTAGGTTGCCTAAAACGTAGTAGCACGAGTCATACCAAAGACTATACAAATGGGACCCATTACCTCCCTGCTTGGCACTCAGCATCAGGGGTTGGTATTGGGGGTTAAATCACCAAAATGATTCCCGGGCGCGGCACCGCTGCTGCCCACTGATCCCCTCACCTCCCAGGGGGTGATCAAGGGGATGGGTCAAATGCAGAGGACAAATTTCACCACACCTAGTGTGTGTGTGAGACAATCATTGGTACTTTAACTTTAACTAAAGGGTATCATGTTTCAAGGCAAGTGGCTAACTTTGTCGACAAGGTCTACACATACCTTACAATTTTCACAATTCATCGCCAACTATCTGTCTAGCCATTTTGGTGGCTAGCAAGTAAATTCCAGAGAAGGACAATGTTCTAGTACCTATATGTCAAGGCCTGCAGGCCAGATTTGGCCCGCGAAGGAATTATCTATGGCCCCCGGGATGATATTTGATTAGTATTAGAACCGGCCCGCAGGCCACAGCCGCCTGCTGCTGTTTTGCACGCACCAATACTACATCAGTGTTGGCGCTAGGAATTTTCAAAATGAGGTGCCAGGGACCCCATGAAGTCATAAAAATGGGGTCCCGCAGTAAATTTTTGGGGTCACACTTTTTTGTAACTGTTTTGAAAACAAACGATAAATGTATGCATTATCCTGTTATATCTCACATTCTATATTGTGTTTTGGAAAAAGGTTGTCATAAATGTTACTTAATTCATAAAAAAAAAAAATACAAAAGAAAACACATTTTTATGCATATGTAAATGTATTATAAATAATAAATGGGTTATACTTGTATAGCGCTTTTCTACCTTCAAGGTACTCAAAGCGCTTTGACAGTATTTCCACATTTACCCATTCACACACTGATGGCGGGAGCTGCCATGCAAGGCGCTAACCAGCAGCCATCAGAGGCAAAGGGTGAAGTGTCTTGCCCAAGGACACAACGGACGTATTCAGTTATAAACATTCATTCACTTTCTTCTTTCCTTCATGGATCTAAACTTTACCGTTGCCAGTATTTTTTTCAATATCTTTATTGTAATATTTTCAGTATGTGTTTGTTCTATTTTGGACCAAAGTAAGACAAAAAAAACCAATCTGAAGTTGTCTTTATTTTTTTGTTTTAATGCCATCATTTTAATAGTCCAAAACTACACACATTTTCTTAAGGATACACATGTTTGTAACATTTGGAGCGTTTCAAGGTACCGAAAATTCAATTTTGTTGCTAGAATAACACAAATGATAGTATTAAGGAACCAAAGCAATTCCAAGAGAGGCCAATGTGTTTTTAATGTGGCAGCATAACCTTACTTAGCAACTTCTTATTTTACATCTTAGATCTTCAAGGAAGAATGGCCGAGACCCAGACACTTAACTTTGGACCTGAATGGTAAAGTATGACATTGTTCAGGATCAATTTCTGATCTGCTGTAAAATTATTTTATTACTGGTAGAGGGGTGTCCCCTACTGGTGAGATAAAAACATTTTTACAGACATGTTCAGGCATGTCAAGTAAGCTTTTGTATAGTCCTCTAAACATTGCTTCCTTGCAGGCTCCGTGCCCTATCTGGAGGTGGAGGAAGCGGAGGCAGCGGAGGCGGAGGAAGCAGCAGCATCACTGTTGCCTCGCCGCCTCTTTCACCGGCATTGCCAAAGTACAAACTAGCAGATTATCGCTACGGGAGAGAAGAAATGTTAGCACTTTATGTTGAAGACCACAAGGTCAGCAAGACTTGACCATAAATGCAGTTGTTTTATCAGATTTTGTAGATGTTGTTTCTAAGCTGATTGATTTTTAAAATGTATTACTCTTTCCTGTTAGATCCCTGTAGACCTACATGATAAGGAGTTCCTGCCCATTTTGCAAGAGGAGCCCTTGCCGCCCCTGGCACTTGTGTCTTTTACAGAGGAAGAACAGGTAGTATTGCATGTCATAAATTTGAGCATTCTGTCGAAAGCAACCACGAGGCTTCTTGCTCAAATTACACCACCTGGTGATGTTAAAACATTGGGCCAATTCATCCCATGTGTTTTTATTAGACTATCGTAATAAGAAAATATTGTGTTATGATGACTCCTGGTGTTCTCCTACCTCCTATTAGTATTTAATTTCCATTAGAATGTATGCTTTAGATTAGGGATGGCCAATATGGCATAAAATGTACTTTGCAGCCTCTTACGATCACTATATATTATTTGGCATATAAACGGTAATAACAAATGCCCTTAATTTAGCTGCTTACTCTTAACTGTCAACTCTTCTGGATTCTTTGGAAGACTTCCTGTTTTCTCCCGGAATATGAAGTTTTTGTGAGAATATGAAATACTTAAGTTTGTCAATCATTATGATCCATCCATCCATTTTTTTACCTCATCGTAGCGCCAACACAGTTAGACAGACAACATTCACACTCACATTCACACACTAGGGCCAATTTAGTGTTGCCAATCAGCCTATTGATACCAATGAATATATTCTGTGTGAATGTGTTACATTACTGGGGCCCTAATATGCAAAAACAACTTTTCTTACATATTGGTACCTGCTGTTGTGGATTTGGGATCTGTATAAATCCCGAAAATTTGAAATCAAACCGCTGAGGCATTGTGGAGATATTTTTAAAATAATCTTGTCTTTCTCCCTACGTCCGCCAAACTAGCTCTTTGGAATTTGCACAATTTGAGACATCATAGGTTGGGAAAAAACATCACCGGATTATCCATATAGGGTATAAATGTACCAAGAGTGTCTTGCACGCGTCCGCCATTGTAGTTCACGCTGTAGTCAATAAGCGCCTTCTTTTTTCACTATCGTCTTGTTGTGGGGCAGATTGGGTCATGCGTGGAAAAATCTCTGTAAATGTTTTACCAAAGAACCACCATTACATGTTGTATACACCACAAGGAATTGTTTTAAATGTAGAAAAAAATTCATATGACCCCTCATATTTTATAAAAAACATTTTCTACAGTTTAAACACTTCCTTGTGGTCTACATAACATGTAATGGTGGTTCTTTAGCTGACATTTTGCATAGATTATGTTTTACAGACCTATTTTTAAGTCACTTTGTTGCTCCCTTTTAAAACAGCTTGTTTTGAGAGGCAAAATTGTTGGATGCAAATGAACCTCTCCTCACCACGCCCCCTTACACTGATAGACTTAGACTTAGACAAAGTTTAATGATCCACAAGGGAAATTGTTCCACACCGTAGCTCAGTTACAAAGGATGGAAATGATACAGATGGAAAGGATAATGCACACAAAGGCACAAAAAGAGGGCGAAAACAAAAGGTATAAAGTAGACAAAAAATGTACCATAGTAGCAATATAAATATAACATATGTAATATTTACATATTATATATACAATATATAATATATACAATATATATAACAAATCCCAATTAATATGTACAATATTAAAGTGTATGTAACAGCTGCAGCAAAAAAAAAGGGCACCTTAAAAAAAGAGTAGATCCAGCAGAAAATATACATTATAAACAAAGAGAGGTAGCTAACATAGAAGCGGTCAGGTAATAGACAAATGTGGTCTATTACTGTATGGCGAGTGATTATACAGCTTGATGGAGTGCGGAATGAAGGAGTTCTTGAATCGCACAGTGTGGGAACGAAGCTGAAGGAGCCTGTTGGAGTATGAGCTCCGCTGTCCCTCAATTGTCTGGTGGAGTGGGTGGCCAGGATTGTCCATGATGGCGAGCATTTGATGAGCCTCTAAATCCCTGCTCGTCAGATATTGTTGTAGTTTTTTTTTTTAGCTTTTTTGCTTTTATTGGGCTCTATGGACATCGGTGACCGCACCAGCCATCTCTTTTGAGTGACGTTCACCACAACACAACATCACAGATGATATAGCCAGATCAGCGGAGCTTGGTGGTTTAGGGCTATGCGGTTAATCGAAATCGAATCGAAATCGAGGTTTTTATTAATGCGGTAAATATCCGCGAGACGCTGAGTTTTGTTTTTTTCTACGCTGTCGGCGTTTGAGTGACCATCATGTTCCTTAATCAGAATTGTTTAACCTCACGTTGGTTCGTCTCTCGCTTCAAACATAAAGAAAGACGTCTGACTTTGTGAATCGCTCCCAGCACCTGAGCGTGTTTGTTTAACAGTGGAAATAACTGAACAGTGACCCCTCTTTTTAGTCAGTCACAATCTCTGTCTCGGCGGAGACGAGAGCGGGGCACCGCCGCCAACACACTCACAGTACAGAAAGCCTCGAACTCGCCAGTGCCGCAAAGTAACACAAATTAGGAGGAAAAACATAGGATTATTAAACCTGAAGTCGTGCTGTGGGAATATTTCAGCTTCAAATAGGATGAGCGATATGAGCCCATCAACACAGACGAACGAGCGAAAATGCCCCCGTAATCACGTTCTGGCAATAAACAAAAAGACAATCTCAAAACCTCCTTTTTCCAACTGGGAAAAAATGCACTTTAAGATTTTCATTATTTATTAAGGTTACAAAAATTTGTCCATTTAATTTTTGTTTGTGTATTTATTTAGGATAGCAAAGTTATTTAGCTTCTAATTACAGTACAATAGTAAACAATTATACAGTAATGAGGAATAAATGTTTATTTTATCTTTTTAAATAGTTACTTGCATTATTATATATCATGATTACATTACCTTATGACTGTATAGTATTGATTATTTATTTTTTCTTGATGTAGACAAAAGCTTTGCATTTGTCTGCATAAAGCCAAATATTTTTAAAGTTTTTTTTTTTAAATTATTGAATGTCTTAAGCAAAGGTAATCAAACAATAGACTAATATGATCAAATTCAAGAAACTCTTCAAACGTATTGTTTTACAAAGTACAAAGAAGAACAACCATGGTAAACATTCTGAATCTATTGATAATCTTATTTATCTCACCATATGAAATACACTTTGTTCACAAATTTTTATTTTTTTGATACATTTTTTTATGTTATTATGGAGTATATTGTGAATAAATTGAAAACAGGAAGTGAACAAAAGTGTTAGCAACTGCGATGTAAAGGAAAAGGGGTTGGATTAAGTAAGCTCTGCTTCTCCCTACTCCCTTTCGAACATGTTAAAAAGAAAAAAATGGAAATTGTGATGTATCATGTTGTATGCATGCATGTTCGAAATAAACTCAAACTTCTTACTTCTTCAAATGAGACTGGAGGTTGGAATAGTGTCCTGTGTTGGGTAAACTAAAAATGTCGTACGCGCGCAAGGCAGTCTGGGTAGATTTATACCATATATGGATAATCCGCTGACGATGTTCTAGGGCTGGGCGATATGACTAAAAAATGTATCACGATATAAGTGTTTCATATCAGTCGATATCGATAATTATTGATTTAAAAAAAAAAAAAAACTATTCTAAATAAAGACCACGAGAAAAAAGGCTGAATTTAAATACTTTTATTTTAAATATAACCTTTAACCTTTAGAACGAGGTCAGCATTATGAAAAACAGTCAGATAAAATGAAAATACTGGTCGATGTGCAAATATTGACATTAAATAAATGCTTAATCCAACAAAATGTGCAAAGTATTGTAATTAAGAAATGAGTAGTGTACAACTCAGGCTTTAAAGCCATATTGGTAGCAATATATGCAAATAAATAACAGTCACATTAAGCAAGCAGAAACAAACATGTCTTACAGAATATTGTAAACATCAGAATAAACTTGCGTCTGAACATCTGTGACAAAACAAACCTGTTACCCTCTTCAGTCATTTATGGAAAAATCAAACCAACTTCAGTATCTCTTTTTCCACGGATTCCCTGCACATTGTGTAAAGCTTAGGAATAGCTGTCTTGGAAAAGTGCTTTCGGCCAGGTAGAACATAACGGGGGTCGAGCACGTGTATGAGATTCTTGTACCCAGACTTCTCAACTATGCTGAGCGCTAGCATGTCCTTCGCTAATTGATACACCACTGCATCCGTTATTTCTTTATAACGTTTTGAATTTGTGTCGTATGGCACTGCTGCCGAGTAATACTGTCTGCGGCAACAACAGACCACCATCGAGACGATGGTGGTCTGTTGTTGCCGCTTCGGTGCTGTTCCACTTGCACTTGATGTAGATGGTTGTGGCTGTTTGATACTGCTGTACTCCAGCGGGTGAGAGCGGCTCAGGTGGTAAAATAAGTTTGTCGTGTTCCCAGACTTGGTCGGGACGACGACCTTGCAAAGTTTGCAGACAGTATTACTCTGATTCGTATCGGATTTTAAAAAATCCAAAATACTGCCAAACTGGGGACGTGACGTTTCCTTTTTTATTTACAATTTCCTCTCGTGCTGCCGCGCTCATATTCCCGTTTGGTTTCACTTCTCGTCGTCAGCTAGCCGTTGTTGCTTTTTTTTTCTTTCCTATTAGCATTTCCCAGAATGCCTTGCGGTTCAGGCTCGGCCGTGATAGGTCGAGAGGCCAAAGCCCTTTCTCTGCCTACACCCCCCAGAATGCCGTGCGGTTCCGGCTCTGCCTTTCTTCCTATTTTTTTCTAAAGAACTCAGTGAAATTATCGAACGTTCTATCGACCCCCATTTTCTATTGATATTGATCACATGTTTATCGCGATATATATTGTAACTGTTTTATCGCCAGCCCTACGATGTTCCTAATTGGTGATGTCACCAAATGTGCACTTTACAAACGGACTGTTTGAAGGAAGTAGATACGGAGGCAAGATTGTTTTATAAATATCTCAGAAATGCCTCCATGCTTTGATTTCAACTTTTTGGGATCTATGCAGATCCCAAATGCACAACCGAAGGTACCAAAAGGTAAAAAAAAGTTAGTTTTGCATGATAGGGCTTCTTTAAGCTCAGGTTTAAAGTGGCATCCAAAAAAAAAGAAAACAGTAGCCGCTGACTCTGTGTACCACCGTAGTGGGCACTGTGTATAGCAGGGGTCACCAACACGGTGCCCGCGGGCACCAGGTCGCCCGCAAGGACCAGATGAGTCGCCCGCTGGCCTGTTCTAAAAAAAATAATAAAATAAAATAAATAAATAAATACAAAAACTTTTTTTTTTTTTTTTTTTTAAATCAACATAGAAAAAACACAAGATACACTTTCAATCAGTGCATCAACCCAAACAACCTCCCCCCCATGCACACTCATCCACACCCACTCAGACAAAAGGGGTTATTTCTTTCTGCTACCAATATTCTGGTTCCCACAACATAGACAACACATCTGCAAGGGACACAGTCCCTGAAGCACACATGATTGTATGTGCTGCTGGTCCACTAACATTTTCATTAATTACTATTTTTTATGTAATTATTTTTATATTGTTTTACTTTCTTTTTTATCCAAGAAAATGTTTTTTATTTATTTATATTTTATTTAATTTTTAAAAAAAGGACCTTATCTTCACCAGACCAGGTTGTCAATGAAATTAGATTTGTTTAAAGGGTTTTTAAAACCAGGTCCAGTCCGGATAATGTCCAAGTCGGACTCAGCAGCACACACCTTCATTCATGTACACAGAAAAAAATTAGGGAACACAACAGTTTGCATATAATTTATAAACAAAATTACATTTTCAAAATAAGCATTTATGTACAGTCCAGATTATGTCCAGGTCATTCAAATTAGGGAACACAACAACAGATAGCATATAAGCTATAAACATAATTATACTTTCAAAATAAGCCTTTGAGGACTTCTCATCTTGTTTTATGTTTTTTTTCATCATTATCGTTTTCAACCACGTAACTTTCCAAAGTTAAACAATACTGAATAAATGTTTTAAAGAAAGTAATACTAAGTGAGTATCTGTTTTTGGCCTTAAAAATAAACCTTTTACCGAGTGCTATAATTATATTGACTAAATCATGACTGTCAATGAACTCTCCTAAAATAACAGAAACCACATCAAGCTTCATAAACAAACCAATCCTTAAACACATTTTTTCAACTTCCACCCAAAACGAAGACACAATATGACAATACCAAAACAAATGCAGGGTGGATTCAGACTCCTGACAACAAAATCGGCAATCATCTGACTCTGTCATATTCCATAATTTTAACATTTTCCCCGTCGGTAAGAAGTTATAAATAATTTTAATTTCAAAATAACGATTTTGCACATCGATAGTAGTTTTATAGATTAGTTTGAATATTGCATCCCACGGCAACGGGCAGTCAAAAAAGTCCTCCCATTTTCCATATGTGTTGTATGGGGCAGCCTTCAAAGATTTCTTTATTAAATAAAAAATATATATTTTTCTATTTATTTTAGTTCCTTTTTGCCAACTAGAATTTCTTATTAGAGGTTTACAAACTAATAATTTAGTAGTTCCATAATTAATTATTTGTTTCCATCTTTTCCCAATTACTCCAGTTAGTTGATTAAATGAAAAGCTTTAGCAAGCATCACCATACATAGTTCTAAGTTCATCATACAGTATTTCATAATTTTACCATTCTCATTGATAATATCATTGACAAAAATGATTCCTCTTTCAAACATATTTTTCCAAAAGAAAGGCTTTCCATCTATTACAATATTAGAGTTCATCCATATTATCTGCTGCAAAATATCATCTCTTTTTTTTCTGGCACATCAAATTGAAAACACCACCATGAGTGGATTGTTTCCTCTATGAACCCCGCCATGTTTCCCAGCAGACTCTCTACATAAGAAAAATGGGAGGGGATCACTTGTAAAAAAGGATACAATTTCTTTTGATACAGTACATGTTTTTTGTCCAACAGGACACTTGTGTACCACTCAGTGTTTAAATACATCTTTGGAACAATTGATGCTTTTAAAGACAGACACATAGCTTCAAGGTTGAGAAGTTTCAGGCCCCCATATTCATATTCATTGTACAAAACCTTTCATTTAATCTTTTCTGGTTTGCCGTCCCAGACAAAATCGAAGACCCTCCGCTCATAAATCTTAAAAAATATTTTTTGATGGAGCTGGTAATGACAAAAACAAATAAATAAATTGAGGAATAATTAACAAGTTGACAATAGATATTTTACCATACAAGGTTAATGATTTCCCTTTCCATAATTGCATAATTTTGTCCAGATTTCTTAGTCGATTATAAATGATAAATAAACGATAAATGGGTTATACTTGTATAGCGCTTTTCTACCTTCAAGGTACTCAAAGCGCTTTGACAGTATTTCCACATTCACCTATTCACACACACATTCACACACTGATGGCGGGAGCTGCCATGCAAGGTGCTAACCAGCCATCAGGAGCAAGGGTGAAGTGTCTTGCCCAAGTACACAACGGACATGACTAGGATGGTAGAAGGTGGGGATTGAACCCCAGTAACCAGCAACCCTCCGATTGCTGGCACGGCCACTCTACCAACTTCGCCACGCCGCCCCTCATAATTATCATAATTTACTGAGCCTAGATCTTCCAGATTCTCTGGGACAACAACACCAAGTATGTTAACTGGTCCATCTGTCCACAAAACAGGCACTTTGCATTCCATTCGAAAGGACGTTCCCTTTAGATTTCCGATCCTTAACATTTTACATTTATCATAATTAAGCTTAAGGCCAGATTGCTGTGTAAAAATGTCCAAAAGATTAAGAAAGTTTCGCAAACAATGAGGAAAAATCTTATCTTTGTGAATCAGCCTTTTCTGACATGAACTTCATCAAGAACAAACACAGAACACGCCTCACTGATGCACATCTGCAAGACTCACTCAGAGTTGCAGTGTCAAGTTACACACCAGAGTACAACACACTAGTTAACAGCATGCAATGCCAGGCCTCCCACTAACTGACAAAGAAACAGATAACAGATTTGGTGTCCAGTTCAAAGTGTGACATGATTTAAAAATTTGAGAGTTTACTTTTGTATTTTACATGAGTTATTATTTGTACAAACATGGTGCAAAGTAATTCATGATTTGTTAAAAAAAATGTTAGTGGCTAGCTAGTTAAAATGGGATATTGTGATTTCACAAGACTGTCTTAGAAGTTATCATTTGAAAATGTTCAATTTGAAAAATGTGCACTTAGATAAAATATAAAAATAAAGTGTTGCATATTGTTATTTATCTGTTTCTATATACCGTATTTTCCGCACCATAAGCCGCACCTAAAAACCACATTTTTTCTCAAAAGCTGACAGTGCGGCTAATAAGCCGGTGCGCCTTATATATGGATTAATATTAATATTTATTTTCATAAAGTTTAGGTCTCTCAACTACGGTAAACAGCCGCCATCTTTTTTCCCCGTAGAAGAGGAAGCGCTTCTTCTACGGTAAGCAACCGCCCCCATAGAAGAGGAAGCGCTTCTTCTTCTACTGTAAGCAACCGCCAAGGTGAGCACCCACCCCCGTAGAAGAAGAAGCGTGCGGATATTACGTTTCATTTCATTTGTGTGTTTCTGTAAAGACCACAAAATGTCTCCTACTTAGAGACACGCGTACAAGGTTCCACTGACTTTTGATATTCATGTGAACCGCACTGTGGATACAACGGGAACACGTACGGTGAATATTCGCACCACAGGGAATGAGAAGTCGTCCTTCACTGACTTCTAGCTTGCCATGCTAACGGCCAGAAACTTTCACCCACGGTGATATTCAAAAGGAAGACCTTGCCAAAAGAGAACTTTCCAGCCGGCGTCATCATAAAAGCTAACTCGAAGGGATGGATGGATGAAGAAAAGATGAGCGAAGAGACCGGGTGACTTTTTTCACGCAGCTCCGTCCGTCCCTGTTGATCTACGACTGCATGCGCGTCCACATCACAGATGGTGTCAAAAAACAAGTGAAGCACACCGAAGAAGAATAATTCGAGGGATTTGTGGATGAGTAATAACTTCAGAAAGTGAGCTTTAAATGTTTATTTTGTGTGTTGTGTGACATTACCGTTCGAGCAACGTTGAGTTATTGATGTTGCTATTGCTCTGCACTATTTTGAGTGTTACTATTTTTGTGATTGCACATTTGCACATTACATTTTGGGAGTGAACAGAGTTGTTAGAACGCTGGTTTGTAATATATTATTAAAGTTTGACTGACCTATTTGACTGTTTTTTTGACATTCCCTTTAGCGTAGCGTAGGTGCGGCTAATAACACGGGGCGGCTAATAGGTAAACAAAGTTTTGAAATATGCCATTCATTGAAGGTGCGGCTTACAACACAGGGCGGCTTATGGTGCGGAAAATACGGTATATTTATTGTGAGAAATCATTAAGATGATCAGTGTTTCCACAAAGATAAATATCATTAATTATTAATAATAACATAGAGTTAAAGGTAAATTGAGCAAATGGGCTATTTCTGGCAATTTATTTAAGTGTGTATCAAACTGGTAGCCCTTCGCATTGATGAGTACCCAAGAAGTAGCTCTTGGTTTCAAAAAGGTTGGTGACCCCTGGCGTATAGCATTGATTGCTAGCAACCTAGCAAACACATCAGCTTAGAACATAGATATCAGCTCTGACAAGCACAAAAACAAGGGTCTACTGGATTGCAAACACCAAATGTTGGCACTTGGCAGCAGTGATGTCTGCGGTAACATATTGCGTAATTTTTTTCTCAAAACTAATATTAATCTACTTGCTAATTAACTGTTAATATCTGGTTATTTGTTGTTGTAACATGTTTCTATCTACACTTTTGTTCAAATATAATAAACACTTATTCTTTTGTTGTTTCAATACTTAACATTAGTTTTAGGCGATGCTACAAATTTAGGTATCAATCAAATACCGAGTAGTTATAGGGGCCGTATTGGTCTTACCAATGTCCATACTGATATTACACATTTTCAAGATAATAAGAATAATACAATTTTTGATCACAATTATAATCAGACAAAAACACGGGATTGCAGTGAAACAATTTCTATAAAATATTATAATATAATAATTTCCTACTACCTCCGGTCCGTCTGTCACTTTGAAAGAGTCAATTACTGTTTTTGTTTTAATATATCAAGTGACAGACACTTTTGAAAATAATTTGTTGAACTGCAGATGATCCGCTTTTCGTTTATTGAATACTTTGCTGAAATATAAAAGTTGCATACACATGTTCCTAATTGAGTGTTTGATTTTGTTTGTATTTGCAGAGAAATTTTGTCATGTCTGTAAACAGTGGTGCTGTACTTTGGCGGGGAGGCGGCGGTCCAGTCATCGGGGCACCTCGGGGTCGAAGTATCTCGAGGGGTAGAGGTAAGCACTTTCTCATTTCCTTTTCTAATTTTAAGAGGGGTTGGGAGGGGGATTGTGGCAGCACAGCAACATTTCCTTCTCATATGACTCAGGCGTTCCGTATGGGCAGTATTGAGAAGAGCTGTAACAACTGCTAATAGCTGAGATTCCTTTTGAAAGCTCTTGCCAATTCAGGCCCAGACAAGTGGTGTTTTATTAGTGCTGTGAAGGTGTTGTACTCACTCTGATGTGCCTCAGTCATGGGAACAAACTTTGCGATGCTGTCTTACAATAAAGAATGTCACATCTAATTATGTCGACAATGACAAGTCATCCCAGCTTTTGGTGGTTTTCAGGCCGAGGAAGAGGAGACGGAGGGTTTTACCAAAGAAGTTTTGATGATGTGGAAGGTTTTGGCCGCGGGGGCAGGGAGATGCATCGCTCCCAGAGCTGGGAGGAAAGGTACTGACACTTCAATTAGATCAACTTTTGATGCACAGTTGAATAATAACTTGCCCTAATGTGTTATCCTGTTTGAGATTTGGTGTGTTTTTCTTCTACCAGGGGAGATAAGAGGTTTGAAAAGCCAGGTCGAAAAGACCTAGGTTGGTGTCGTACTAATTTGCTTGAATATCCAACTCATGAATTAATTGTGGTCAACACACTCATCTGTCTGTTCTTTCTCCATGCAGAAGGTGCTCCAGGACATTTTCAGATTAATCATAGTACGTGTTGTTGTCATTCGTAACACTTGTTTTTTAGATCATATTTGATCACTGTGCGTTTTGAGTATTCATAACAATAACCATCTCTCTGAATGACTATGTTTTACAGTTCGAAACAACTACGAGGACGCTGGTTCTGGCCTGCCGAGAAAGCACGACTTCATCCGCTCGGAGAGTGGGAACTGGCGTACCTCTCGTGACGATCAGAACGGTGAGGATGATGATGGTTTTTGGTGCCTGGCGGGTTCTCGATGGGACAGTGACTGTGCTGACCTGCAATATCAGTTCATTTTATTAAATTGTTGGCGCCGTGCTTATCTTTTAATTTTTTTTATTTCAGGAGCACTTTGAAGTTAAACTAGATTTTAAGGCTCTTTTCACACGGAAAAGCTCATGTTTTTTTTTGGTGGGTTTACTGTTTAGACTTTTCAATGCTGGAAGCCATCTTTCAAAATATATACAGTTGCAGTGCACCCAGAAAGCTGTTACCATGTCGATGAAAGGCCAAAATAATTTGATGCGATACTGTTCCAACCTATAAAAAGTTCCTGTGTGGATAGGGCCGAGGGTTACGTTACGTTGAATTTTTTCAGTGCGAGCCTTTTTCCAAGCTGTCCCTCTCTACTTTAATCAAGCCAAGGTTTATCATAAGCTTTTTAAGGACTAGTTCAGTGAGTTTGTTTGAACTAGTTTACTTTTTTACTAGATGGGCTTCGGACTACGGTGTGGCGTGAACATCCAGAACAGCGGCGCCGTGTCCCGTTTGACGCACGAGACGACGAGCGCAGCTACAGGAGGCCGCGGTCAGGCAGCGGCAGCCTGGAAGAAGACAGAGACGCTCTGCCTGAGTGGTGTCTTGAAGACACTGATGGGGAGGCAGGCACCTTTGATTCATCAGGGGCCTTTCTCTCACTCAAGGCAAGCAGAAGCAATTTATCAAGATAAAGGTGTCACTAAATGGCGTATATTTACATAATTACCACAGAAAAAAGTGCAACTTTGTTTTATCTTAGCAGAAAGCCTCCAAAGAGCCCATCTTGGAGGAGGCAGAGTTGGATTTTAAACCCTTGGAGGAGTGTGAGGAGACGCTAGAGGACGATGGCAGTCAGCCTAAGAAGACCAAAGAGACAGAAACGGAGGCCAAGAAAATTGTTGAACGAAAAGGTTAGGCCTTTATTTTGTATGTGAGCATAGGCAAAAGGAAAGTGAAACCATAGACTAAAAGCCAGTGCCCCATTTAATCAACCAAGTAAGAGAAAGAGTTGCCTAATGGCAAACTGCACTTTTTTTTGGAATTTTGCCTATCGTTTACAATCATTATGAAAGACATGACGACGGATGTATATATATATTTAATGCATTCTAACTTGTAAATAAAAGATGGGGCCAATGGGAGGTCCTCTATTCCACCCATAAAACCCAAATAAAAAAACATCTTAAAAGCGCCAACAATACTCCATTTACATTTTGTGACTTGAATATTAACCAAGTATTAGTGATATTGTTATAAGCGCTAACACAGATAAACTATTACTAGTGGGGTTGTGATCACGAGCTTGTGTGCCAATGTTGACATCAACTGACCAGCTGTTTCCTCGCTTCCTTGCTCATCAAACTTTATTGTAGATCATAAATCATGCCTCTCATTTGGGTAATAGAAGGACAAGGACATATGGCGACAAGTTGGTACACTTTGACAGCCAATTTAGATCACAAAAAGAAGCGTGGTTCCACTCTACTTCTTTTCTTTGCGAGGATTATGAGTCATTCTTCATTTAAATGGGACTATATGAACATCCTAGCAGTCAGGATCCTAATGACAGCAGATATTGTACAGTAAGTGATGTTTTATTATTTTTGTTGGCTCTCAAAGTCTGCAGTTTGCAGTAATCAGTGATGGGGTTGTGGAAAAAAAAAAGCGAACTTTGTGATGCGTTTTTAAAATTACGCGTATGCTTAAAATTAGCAAAATACGTACATTTTAAATGTTATTGCAAATGTGCCTGTTACTACATTACATACATGCTTACATCATGTATATAAAACCTTAATGGAGGTGTTTGGATGTTTTATAGGGGTTCACAGGCAGAATAGAGTGGCTCCGATGTAAGCAGACTTTTAATCACATTTATTTACTATTTAGAATGCATTAAAAAATGAAAAGCATCCGTCATGTTTTATAATGATTGTGAACGATAGGTAAAATTCCAAAAAAATGTGTAGTTCCTTTTTAAAACCCATCACTGTGTCCAGCTCACAATGGGAGAGAACTTCACCTTTTGTTTGTGGTCAAATGCATCATAATGGAGCAGAACAAACGTAACAACACATTCACAAGATGCCATTTCTCCACTCTTAGTTTTAACACGGTTGAGCAAAGTATTAGATGAGGTGCCACCTGTTCCTTCACCTGCCGCTCCACCAATCGCAGAGGCCCAGCCTCGTTCCAAATCTGTGTCGCCAAGCCATCCCAACAAAACAGAAGAGTCTAAGAGGCCAGCCCAAGGACAACCACCGCTTGAGCAACCACCAGAACTGTGCAAAGTTCCCCTGCATGTCCCCATGTCCAACAGCATGCTAGAGTCGCTACCCATGACCCGTATTTCTACGACCCTTACAGGTGACCTGTCTTTTTTATTTTCACTCAGGAAGATTCGAAAATACACTTTTCATCCTTTCTATGTCTTGTACCTGGTAGAAGTGCGCACGCCATTGTCTGCCATGCAGCAGCCTCAGCAGAAGCCCTTGAAGGTTCCTGTGGCCATGAGCAACCATCTGTCCTTTTCTTCAAGTATGATGGCACCAATAGCCAGGCCCACTGCTGTGTTACATGACACAGATGAAGATGAGGGGTTGAAGCATCTTGAGCATGTAAGTTAGCATGATCTGATCATGCATCGAGTTCAAAACCGAACAAATTGAGCAGCACATGTGACTTTTTTACTTTGTCGTGAACTTGGCACATAGAAGTCATCCACTCTGCTTTCTCCACCTTTCTATCACCAGGAAGCAGAGAAGATGGTGGCATACTTGCAGGATAGTGTGGTGGACGATGACAGACTTGCAACAAAGACCTCAGAGAAGACCAAACCCGTGGGCCTTCCACTTACCCATGAAGCTGCTCTCAAGTGGTTTTACAAAGACCCTCAAGGGGAGATACAAGGTGAGACAGTTTGGAGGAAGCAAGTTGGGCAATAATGTGGGCAAATTTTCCGGACTATAGAGCGCACCGATATATAAGCTGTACCCACTAAATTTGTGAAGAAAAAAATATTTTTCCATATATTTACTCTACCGAACTTCAGCCGCAAATAGATATTTTGTCAAATTAGTTATTTACACAATTAATTTTCTATTTTTTTTTATACATACCTTAATTGTTTTCAAACGTTGCCTGTCACATGGCATTAAAACGGCTGATCAAATAAAACAGAAGTCATCATCATGGACCCACCAGCTGCATAAGCTAGCTCTCCAATCGGCTAAACAGACTCAACAAGAGGTTTTGGTAGATTTACGAAACTGAAACAATACAAAAAGAATGCCATTGTAAGTTAACAGTACTAACGAAGACACTCGTAAACATGTTAGCATAGTAGCTAATGCTAACAACGCTAGGTTCATTACATTACCATAGCACATACAAATATGCTTAAAACACTCCTACATTCATCACACATGGGACAGTTTAGTAAGTACCGTATTTCCTTGAATTGGCGCAGGGAATATAGTATTCGCACGTCTAGAATTACTGCCGGGTCAAACTCGTTTCTCAAAATAATTAACGCATGCTTGGCCTTATCGCCGGTTTATTATTGAAGCTGGATCAAATTCGTTTCGCAAAATATTAATTTTATTATCGCATGTCTATAATTTTCGCCGGGTCAAACTCGTTTCGCAAAATATTTAGCATATGGCTAGAACTTCCACCGGGTCAAATTCGTTACGTCACGAGTGACGCATCTGTCCTCATTTTCAAAATGGAGGAAGCTGCTTTCAGTAGTTTACAATCGCACAAAGGAAAAAAGATAAAGAGCTTTTCAGTAGGATTTAAGGTCCAATCTATTGAATACCGGTACAATATGCTAAAGAGAACAGTAAGCAGCTATGTTTTATTAATATACCGTAGCTGCGTGTGTGAAATACTGTATAAGTCATTAAATGACTCCCGCCTCCTGGTGGTAGAGAGCGCTGCCGCGCTAGTGATCCTTCTTGCGACTTCCGGTACTGCAGAAGAAGTGAACACACACAGCAAGAGATTTTTTTTTTTTTCCTCTGCTTGAACTTTTAACATGGAGGATTACATACCGGTATCTAAAATAAAACAGTTTTCTAAACTGGACTTTCAATCGAAGCAGGATGTAATAATTAAAGGAATATCTCCATCGAAACAGAGACTTTTAAAACTGAAGAAAGAAAATAAGGAAGACTTCTATAAACAAGTTATCGATGCTTTTGGTCAGAAGGAGCTGCAAATGGACTCCATTTATAAGTACAGGTAAGACCATAACGTTTTTTTAATTAAATGTGCTTTTCATGATGGTATGCTTACATCACACTCAAAGCGCACGCCTAAATTTTATGGATTCCTTTTGGTAAACGCCGGAGTGAGAAGAGGTTTTAAAATAATTACCACATGCACGGCCATCCCGCCGGTTTCCGGTAAACGCAGGAGTGACAGGAGGTTTTAAATTAATTAACGCCCCTGCGGCTATTCAAGGAAATACGGTATAAACAGTTTTAGTTCTACTGTAAAACTTACAAATGTTGCTTGAAGTGATAAATAACAAATCCTCACATGTAGAACGCTATGGACGGCTCGAAGACCGAATGGCATTTGTATTTGCGGCACAAACAATAACCCACCTATTCAGTGTTTATTTATTTTTTTTGTTTTGAACTATTTACTTTATAGCCAGACGTCAGCAGAAAAAAAAATCAATTAATTAGCTGCACAGTTTTTTAAGCCGTAGTGTTAAAAGGGAAAATGTTGTTTTATAGTCTGGAATTTACAGTATGTGAGGACTTAAACAGTATTTTTTAAATGGGGGGACCTGCACTAACTTAAGTTGAATGTCATCTCTTATATTTTTGTCATCAGGTCCTTTTGGTAACCAGGAGATGGCAGAGTGGTTCCAGGCAGGTTACTTCACCATGTCTCTCTTAGTTAAAAGAGGATGTGATGACTTATTTCAGCCATTGGGGGAGATGATGAAGATTTGGGGAAGAGTCCCTTTCACTCCAGGGCCTGCACCTCCACCTCTGCAGGTATATGTACGTCTTTAGGCATTGGTACTCAGTCGCAGCAACACATTATCTCATACATTTTTTGGGGAAAACTGGTCCTGGGTCAGTTTTTAATGAAGTTAAATAGTAAGTAAGCTATAAACCATTTGACCAATCAGTCATTACAGCAAGTCATGATATATAAATGGGCAACCTTCCTCTGATTCTATTTACTTAGCACAACTGGACCCTGAGCCCTCCTTTTTTGTAGCCTGTTAATAAAATGTCTTGTCTTGTCACTTGTGATGTAATGCAGGGTGACGGTGATCAAGAAAGATTGAAGAGGCAGCAGGAGCTTACCACGCTCAACCTTTACCAATTACAACAGCTCCAATATCAATACCTCTTAAGGTACATACAGATAACCAAATGAGCACATTTAGTATGTGCGTGCTGAAGGAGTAGCAAGCAATGTCCGTCTTGATTGTCTATTGTGAAGCACAAACGACAGACACTTAAATATTACAAGTATTCAGGGGTGAAATGTCTATCTTGTGGCCTTTAGGCAGCAGTATGCTCAGGCCCTGGCCCAGCAAAAGGCTGCAGTCCTCAGCTCAGCTCCTCAGCAGCAGCAGCAACAACACCAACAGCAGCTTAACCTTCTTCAACAGCAATACCAGGCTCTTAAGATAAGGTCCATACCAATTCAGTTTTCATTCATCACCATAGCATATACTTGAGCCTACCATGACAATATTATTTGTTCCTTTTTTTTGCAGAACATCTGAGAGCCTTCTACCTCCTGTTACACGTTGCCTGTCTGTACCCGACACAGGTTCTGTTTGGGAAATGCAGAATCCATCCTCCCAGGCTCCCTGTGCGCCAAGCCTCCCACCAGC
Source organism: Entelurus aequoreus (assembly GCF_033978785.1). Classification (NCBI taxonomy): domain Eukaryota; kingdom Metazoa; phylum Chordata; class Actinopteri; order Syngnathiformes; family Syngnathidae; genus Entelurus; species Entelurus aequoreus. Next base: position 30,604,855 of record NC_084746.1, read on the forward strand.
AGCTTCCAGCAGTGAGTTTGAACCTTTCTGAATTTGCGAAGCAAAATAAGGTACAGGTGTCATTCTGAATTCCTTGTCAACAGCATGGGATGGCAGCAGTGTGTGGGACTTGCCCATAGACTCCATGGCGAAGGCGCCAACCATCGAGCAGATGCAGCAATTGGAGAAGTCGAAAGCTACAAAGGTAATCCATATTGCAACTTATGTTGCTGTTTTCTTGATCATGCATGTCTACCTTTTTACCATGTAAAATGAATAAAATCTGAACTTTTCTCCCCTCAAATACAATCAGATTTTAGAGACAGACTGAGTCTTTTGCTAAAGAGGAGCAATTATATAGTTATTCTGTTCTGATCTAATTTATTAGTTGGAACTAGAGAGACTTGAAGCTGAAATGAGAGCCAAAAGGGAAGAAGAAGAGCGGAAGCGCCAGGACGAGGCTTTGCGGGCTCGTCAGGAAGAAGAGCGCAAGCGCCTAGAAGAGGAGCAGTTGGCGCGACAAAAACAGGTCAAGAGAATACATGCTTTTTTCGACTGCAGAGACTCACGCACTGGTGTAAAACTGTAGGAAGAAGCGCTCAGACGACAGAGAGAACAGGAAGAGGCACATCAGAGGCAAAAAGAGGAGGAGGAAAGACTGGCACAGGCGGAAAACCTGCGAAGACTTGAGGAGAGGAGACGGGAAGAGGAAGAGAGGAAGAAACGTGAGGAGTTCATTCGTAAGCAGGTGAGCCAAACATTTATTCTCTTACTTATTACAATGCAATAGATGTGCGGCAGCAGTGTTTATGGCTCTAACTAAAGCATTTGACACTATTTATCACAATATTTTAATCAAAAAACTAGAACGATATGGCATCAGAGGGTTAGTCTTAAACTGGATAAATAGTTATCTAACAAACAGGAAACAATACGTGGAGCTAGGCGAACACACGTCTACAACGCTAAATATATCCTGTGGTGTACCTCAGGGATCAATACTAGGACCTAAATTATTCAATCTCTATATAAATGACATTTGTAAAGTTACAAAAGATTTAAAGTTAGTATTTTTTGCGGATGATACAACAGCGTTTTGCTCAGGAGAGAACACACAGAAGCTAATACAAATAATAACAGAAGAAATTAACAAATTAAAAAGATGGTTTGACAAAAACAGATTATCGTTGAATCTCAGTAAAACTAAGATAATGCTATTTGGTAACTATAGAAGGGAAAGTCAAACACAAATACAAATAGACGGAGTAGAAATTGAAAGAGTAAATGAAACCAAATTTCTAGGTATAATGATTGATGATAAATTGAACTGTAAATCTCATTTAAAAAATATACAACATAAAGTAGCGAGAAACACATCAATAATGAATAAAGCAAAACATGTTGTAGACCAAAAATCACTTCATATTCTCTACTGCTCGACTAGTGTTACCATATCTGAGCTACTGTGTAGAAATATGGGGAAATAACTACAAAAGTACACTTCATTCACTAACGGTGTTACAAAAAAGATCAGTTAGAATAATACATAATGTTGGATATAGAGAACATCCAAACCCTTTATTTATTGAATCAAAAATACTGAAATTCCATGACATAGTGAATTTGCAAACAGCTAAAATTGTGCACAAAGCAAACTATAACCTGCTACCCAAAAATATACAACAATTCTTCTCAAAAAAAGAGGACAAATATAATCTTAGAGAAAAACGTAATTTAAAACATTTGTATGCACGTACAACACTTAAGACCTTCAGTATATCAGTATGTGGAATTAAATTATGGAATGGATTAAGCAAAGCAATCAAACAATGAACTAATATGATCCACTTCAAGAAACTCTTCAAACTTAGTGTTTACAAAGTACAATGAACAATAACCATGACAAACATCCTCAATTTATTTCATCCATCCATTCATTCATTGTCAAAGTAATCTTACTTATCTCATTAAATGAAATATGACTTACTTCACCAATTATTATTATTAAATTATTACTATTAATTATTTATTCATTTTATTGTGATTACTTATGGAGTTTATTGTGAATAAATTGTGAACAGGAAGTGAACAAAAAGTTTTAGCAACTGTTATGTAAAGAAAAGGGGTAGGTCTAAATAAGCTCTGCTTCTTCCTACTCCTTTTCGAACATGTTGAAAAGAGAAACTGGAAATTGTGATGTATCATGTTGTATGCTTGTATGTTTGAAATAAACTCAAACTCAACTCAACATTTGATAGCTGTCTCCCTCAATTGTGGTGTGTCCTATTCCAGGAGGAAAAGCGCAGGAAACAGGAGGAGCTTGAAGCACTAAGGAGACAGGAAGAGGAGAAACGGGCAGAGGCAGCTGCTGCAGCTGCTGCTGCTACTGCTGCTGCTGCAGCTGCCCTGGCTCAACAGGAGCTAGAGGAGCAGAAGAGGAGGGAAAAGGAGGCAGAGAGACAGCAGGAGCAGCAGAGACAACGGCAGCAGCAGCAGGAGGCGCTCAGGCGGCTTCAACAGCAGCAGCAGCTAGCACAAATGAAGGTAAACAAAGCAATACAGAGCTATCCAAGCAGCTAAAGTGCAAGATGCAAAGTAGTAAGACACAAATATTTTATTAATTAAGCTTTGGTCTATGAACTAGCAAAGAGTACAGGTCCACTGTCTAAGCATACCGTAAAAAACAGTCGTCATTGTCATCGGGTGATAACGGAGAATATTGGACCTTTTAAAAAAGCAAGGATGGATATGTTGGAAGTTCACCCAGCATTCTTTCCCGTCTTTCCAGCTTCCATTGTCCTCAAAGTGGGGTCAGCAGTCAGCCAACAATATCAATCAGGCTCAGAATGCGCTGTCACTGGCCGAGATCCAGAAACTAGAGGAGGAACGAGAAAGACAGGCTCAAGTTGACGTAAGCAGTCTCCTGAACACTGTCCCACTTGTTGTTTTCATATAATTCATATATATCAATATGATTTATATCTATTTGACTGCCTGCAGCAGCAGCGCCAGCAACAGGAACTCCTGAAGGTACAGCAGCAACAGGCCCTGCAACAGGCCCAGCAGCCCCAAGCTAAGCTGTCAGGGTGGGGCCATGTGGCGAATCAGACCCCTGTCACAAAATCCCTGCTAGAGATCCAGAGGGAGGAAGCACAACAGATGAACCAGAAGGAGCAGCCGCCGCCGCCGCAGCAGCAGCAGCAGCAGCAGCAGCATCAGCAGCAGCAGCAGCAGCAGCAGCAGCAGCAGCAGCAGCAGCAGCAGCATCATCCAATTGTCACCCAGCAGACCAGGTCGCAGAACAGAACTGTATGTAACCCATATGATGCAAGAGTAGACCTCAGCCAGTCATTTGCATAACCAATAACAGTTACGATGATGGTCTGAACATGTTAACAGTTAACACTTTTTTGTTCTTGTCACAGACATCTCTGAGCAACTCTGTGTGGGGGTCAGCAAACACCAGTTCCTGCACAAACTGGGCTTTAGATTCAAGCAGCATCTGGGGTGACACCCACAACTCCAACATGGGCTTCTGGGATGAGGCTGTTAAGGAGGCAATCCAGCAGCCTCCACCCACCAGGAAAGGCAATACACAGAAAAACAAGGGCAATGCCAACCTCAGGTATACCTCAAACAAAAGCTGCCAACATGATCTTTGCTAGGTAAAGTAATTTGTGAGTCATGCCGACTTATCTCTTTTTATGAATTTTGTTGGGTTTGTGTAGTAATTCTGCAAGTGGGCGAGCAAACAAGAAGGTGGGAGAGGAAGAGAAGCTGCTCAAGCTGTTCCAAGGCATCAACAAGAGCCACCAGGACACTTTCATGCAGTGGTGTGAACACACACTGCACAGCCTCAACACGGCCAACAATCTGGATGGTAAATACTTCAGAAATATGCTGCATCAAGGCAGACATGGTTTCAGCTCCCACTCTTTTGGAAAAAAAAACCCCCAAAAACAAAAATCTGCTTCGCAGTTCCCACGTTTGCATCCTTCCTGAAAGAAGTGGACTCTCCGTATGAGGTGCACGACTACGTCAGGGCCTACCTGGGGGATACGCCCGAGGCCAAGGACTTTGCCAAGCAGTTCCTGGAGCGTCGTGCCAAACAGAACGCCAATCAACAAAAGCAGGTGCCGCCTTCGCAAGCCAACCAACCACTGGCCCTCAAACAACAGCAGGTGAGCAAGAAAATGAATCTTTATTGTATAAATATCTTATTGACCTAAATGTAAAACTCTACTTCTCACTATAGACGGTAATTGATAAGATTTTTACGTTTCCGATTCCACTTTCGATTCTGCTTAACGGTTTGTTTCTTTATCGATTCTCTTATCCATTTTCATTTGGATAAAAGGATAGCAAACAAGTTGATTAGCATCAACTTTGTTTAGTTTAGAAAAAAACATGAGTATACAAACAGTAAGGTCTTAAAGAGGAACTTCACTTTTAGAAGCTGACTGATACCCGGCGGATGCAGCTTTATTGTGACAAAGTAGCATCCGCAGCGTTGCTCGGTGCTAAACATACAAACTAACCATAAGAAATCACAATAAAACAAACACTTACTGTTAGAGGTGGGAATCTTTGGGCACCTCACGGTTTGATTACGATTACGATTCAGGAGCTACGATTCAATAACAAATCGATTATTGATGCTTCTTTAATTTATGTATATTGATGCACTTTTACATTTCTTTTTGTTTCACTAAATAAGCATTTATCATTTGCAACTTTAAAAAAACAATTAATTTGGAATAAGAAACAGTTAAATTAATTCCCACATTTATTAAGCTAATGAAAATGTGTGCAAAACTGGAACATAAGTGCCCGATGATAAAGGAGCTGGTCGGATATCTCGGTAAGGTGGCTTGCTGCAGTCAGTTAAATTTTAGAACTGTCTGCATTACTTTATTTACAATAAATATATCGATTATTGACGTTTACTAATGGATTCTATAATCCTTCATGTCCGAATTGCGATGCATCTGAAAATCGATTATTTCCCCCACCTCTACTTACTGTAATATTTCCACTCTCGCTGGGATCCCAACCGCTGAGACGCTCACACAATTCCGTTTAGAGGAAAATTCAATCACAATCCTCACGAAGGGTTAAAAAAAAACATTCCTGCTGGAGGCATCTTATGGGGTCTTTTTTTGCCATCTCAGGATGTGAAAGTCGACCAGCCTGTCAGTCCATGGCCATATTTGTCTACTACCAGATGAGAGATGCATGAATTATAATCTAGAATTTACTTTTAGCAAGTTTGAGATTAAGCAGAAGCAGCTGTCGGGTCAGTGTGTCAACTATAAGGGTGTAACGGTACACAAAAATTTCGGTTCGATGCGTACCTCGGTTTAGAGGTCACGGTTCGGTTATTTTTTTCTGTACAGTAAGAAAACAACAAAATATAAATTTTTTGGTTATTTACCAAATTTGCAAAATCTTCCACCAAAACTATTTTTCTTAGTGGAATATTTGATGTGAAGTAATCGGAACCTTGGATAGGTCAATAATTCATAATAACATTGATTTTTATTCAATATTATGTTATGAGCAATGACAGTTTGAAAGAAAAAAAAACAGCTTTGTTTTATTAGTCAACATTGCAACTTTTTCTAAATTACATTTAACCTTCAAGCTTTTTTATTTCACTTTTGTTATGTTTTTGTTTATTTTAATAGTATTTTTAGAATGTGCCGTGGGCCTTTAAAACATTAGATGTGGCCGCAAATGGCCTCCGGGCACACTTTTGACACCACTGCTATAGATAATAAAAAATTAAATCTGATAAATCTATCGATAAAAAGCATAGCCTGGCGACGCACGTGCGTTTATCATAACTCTCTCGCTCTCTCTGTCTCTGCCCCTCCCTCACCAATGCTGCTGCGCGCACACCTCCACCATTTGTTTTGTTTTTAACCCCTTCTTAACCCTGAACATACATTGAAAATAAGTCTAACTCAAAATGCCGGAAATTTGAGGCATTTAAGAAACTCCGCCCGGACAGTTTCGCAAAAGAGGACATGTCCGGTGAAAAGAGGACGTATGGTCAGTCTATCGTAGCCCGGTCGTTGCTAGCAAGCCGTGTGTTGTGCCTCGGTGTGCATTGTTTACACAACTTGCGGTACGCTACTTAATATGTCCATGTGGAAACTCGTTCGGTACACCTCCAAACCGAACCGAAACCCCGGTACTGAAACGGTGCAATACAAATACACGTACCGTTACACCCTTAGTCAACTAGCATTAGCTCACTGCTATCAATGCGATCAATTTTTGTATTTTGTTTAATTTAAGCATACACGACACATTATTTCAAAAACGTATCACCACGTTCGCTTTTTTCCCCCATCATCACTGATTATTACTTGCTGCAGACATTATGAAAGCCCACAAACTCAATAAATCATCACTACTTTACAAGGTCTGCTGTCATTAGGATGCCGGCTGCTAGGATGTTCATATATTCCCATATAGATGAAGAATGACTCATAATACTTGCGAAGAAAAGATGGGTGTAACAAAGGGTCTTTTTGTGTCGTTCTAAATTGCCTGTCAAAGTGTATCAATTTGTCGGAATGCGTCCTCGTTCTTCTACTATCCAGGTGAGAGGCACAATTTATGATCTAGAATAAAGTTTAACAAGCTAGGAAACGAGGAAGCAGTTGATCAGTCGATCATGTCAACATTGGCACACAAGCTCGTGATCACGGCGCCTCTATAAATAGTTTGTCTGCGTTAGCGCTGAAAAAAACTATCACTAATGCTTGGTTAATAATATTCAAGTCACGAAATGTGAATGGAGTATTGTTGGCGCTTTTTGGATGTTTTTTTATTCGATGGAATAGAGGACCTCCCATTGGCTACGCTGTAAGTGGACTTTTATTTAGTTATTTACGAGTTAGATTGCATTAAAAAAAAAATACTTTCGTCATCATGTCTTTCATAATGATTTTGAACGATGATTTAGGGGACGGCGTGGCGAAGTTGGGAGAGTGGCCGTGCCAGCAATCTGAGGGTTACTGGTTCAATCCCCACCTTCTACCATCCTAGTCACGTACATTGTGTCCTTGAGCAAGACACTTCACCCTTGCTCCTGATGGGCCTGGTTAGCGCCGTGCATGGCAGCTCCCGCCATCAGTGTGTGAATGTGTGCGTGTGGATGGGTGAATGTGGAAAATAGTGTCAAAGCGCTTTGAGTTCCTTAAAAAAGGTAGAAAAGTGCTATACAAGTACAACCCATTTACCATTTACGATAGGCAACATTTTTAAATGCATTGCTTTGAGGGCAAAAAAAAAAATGTTTTAATTATTTGATATTGTTACACTGTCATCCTGTGTTTTTGTCTGAATATAAATGTGATCAAAATTTAATCAGTCAATGATTTTGAAAGTTGTAAGTATCATTATCAGTATTGGTATGACCAATACCGCCCATGTAGCTACTTGCTATCGGATAGATACCGCAAATATCTAGTATCGCCTAAAACTAATATAAAGTATCCAAACAGAATAATAAGTGCTTATTACATTTGAACAGACGTGTAGATAGAAACATGTTACAGCAGAAATTAACCAGATATTAACAATGAATTAGCAAGTAGATTGATAATAATACGACCGGAAGTTATGGAATATAATACCGCATACGTCAGCAGCCAAATTAGAAGCCTTTGTTACCCATTTTGAATTTGTTTTATTATTTATATATCAAATTATATATTATGTGTATATAATTATTGGAGAAACCTGCATTATATATCGCTATGTAGATTTTAGGCCATATTCACCATTTTGATGACTGCCAACATTCTGGGCAGAGTACGCTGTACCCACAGTATATTCGAGTCTGTAAGCACCTTCATGCTTGGAAGCAGTTACTTGGAAGACAAAATGTTTGCCTTTCAGTTGAAAACGTCATGTAAGCGTTATCTGAGTGAATCATTGAGGCTGGTGAGCAAGTTTCATCTTACTTAACTGTATTCTGCAGTGACGGCCACACCCACCTTCCATGTCCACTTAATTGTTTGCTAAATGGTTTCCTGTAAATGTTCCCCTCTCCATTGCCAAGGATTCTGTGTGGGGTGAAACAGGATCATCTACGCCCTACCAGGCCAACCATACGAGTGGCCAGCAGCAGCAGCAACAACGCTTTGAGGCCGTCACCTCAGGGAAGAAGAAAAAGAAACAGAAGATGGTCCGTGCGGATCCAAGCCTTCTAGGTGAGCACAAGTGCTCCATCAGAGCTACACACACTTTCATCCACTAACTTGTCTTTGATTAAGCTTTTTGTTGCCGACACAGGTTTTTCTGTCAATGCATCATCTGAGAGATTGAACATGGGAGAGATTGAGACTCTGGAGGATAACTAAAGGGGGTTGCAGCCAAGCCAACAGCCAAGACTGACTATCTGTTTTGAACAGCAGCTGTTTCAACCCCCCAAAACCCTACCCAGCCTCACTCCGCCCCACTCTTGACAGCTGTCTCATGCAGTATTTCACATGGGTTAATATTGCCACAATCAATGGAAGAAACCTTTTTAGTCTTACGTGACTCTTTGGAAGAAATGGAATGGCAACGTCAACGCCTGCAAAAGCATCAACCTCCTTTTCCCCCCCAATTTGGCCTCTTTTTTTCAGTGTGGGTGGGATGTTTGACAGGTATTGGGAAAAAATGTATGAGATTATATGCATCTTTTTTTTGTTGTTGTGGTTTTTATTTATTACACTCTCATTGCCCAATCCCCATTTCTCTACTCCCCCAAGACAATGCTGGTTGTTCATGGTGAAAGATGGCAAAGTTGAACCCAAGGATCGGTGCCTACTTTTTAATGTCCTGTTTTAAGGACAGGTTCAAAAGTCCCGAGTAGTTATCTATTTCTTGTAAAATACTAGGCTGTTTAAAAATAATAATAAAAAATTCAACTTGCATCTGTATTATAATATAAGGACAATTATTTTCTGGAGTTGTTTTGTTTTTTATTACAATTGCATTATGAAATAAAACAGTCATATATGAAGGCTGTTAAAATGTGTGTCTGGACACATCTAACCCCTCACTAAATGTTTTGTAATAACCATTCTATTTGTCATTTCAAGTTTTACCGGGCAAAAAAACCTGTAAATTTCACCTAATGTCATTGTAAAAACCTTCCTAAGTATAAGTACATATCCATCAAATGTCTGCAGTATTTTATTGTGAAAGGGATAATGTAATTTATAATGTAATTTTATTTTTTTTGCAGTTCTGATACTTTCTCCCAGTGCAATGGAAGATGCCATCGGCAGACCTCGTGACGTGACCTGCTCAAGGTGCGGCGTAATGATTACCTCATACTCGCCTCTGCGGCCGCAGGAGTTTGTGGAGTGGGTGGGCATCGCCGCTGCTGAGATGAACTCACAAAGTGCACACTGTCCAGACACTCCGGTACACACCTAGTCCCACCCCCCCAACTCCCACTTCACTCCTGACCTCTTCTCTTGCTCTTCACTTTTCAATCGCAGCAGTCTGAGGACGTCCGGAGACACGCCGTCTTCCTTGGTCGTCCCTCGCCTCACAGTCGTCATGTTCCGTAGCAGCAGTAGTACCTGCAGAATCCTGCTCCTGGTCCTCTTTGGCCTCTTGGTGGTCTTTGTGCACTCAGGTAAACATACACATTTGTCCTTTAAACCAGGTTTTTTATTAAAATACCATGCTTTTGTTAAGTCTGGCAGCATGAAAGGTGCATTTTTGTGTTCCACATGTGTGCGCGCAGTAGAAAATTATACATTTGTTGACTCAGTGAAAGTTGCTCTTTTTAAATCAAGGAAGTACTCTTCCTGAATGGTGCACTGGAAACTAGTGATTGAGCCAAACAAAGTACAATATGTGACTTCAATGATTGCACCTCTTTGAGGAGGCGCTTGTTTTTTCACACATATCTGTTTGTGCGCTTTGTCATGTCTCTGTCTGGTGTGAAGTCCTCATTGAACAACCAACAAATGACCTTTTTGTGTTCTCTTTTTAATGTCTCAAATTAGTCCATCAGCCTTTTATGGCAGTTGATGTATGTCTTCTGATGTCACACTGAGGCTATCAGCAGTAAGTGGAGAGGTTAGTTTTTTGGTGGGAGCAGAAAGCCGTAAAGAGTTAATTATGAGCCAGAATGAATTCTACAAACTGTTGTTTCAAATTAAACTGTTATTATAGATCACTTTTCTCTATACTTTAATGTAAACAATTTTACAATAAGTCCCTTTTTTTTGTACAGTATTAGTACATTATTACATTTTTCATTGTTTTTTTTTACCCAATCGTTTATTTTCCCCTTACATTTAGTAAGGCACAATGTTTTTTTTTCTTCTGTTTCTTGCCACATTTATGTCTGTGAAAATAAATGATTTATCTACAGCGTATATTTTATAATTATGTTAGTTAAATTTCTTCCACACTATACGCAGATGTAGAAGCACAATGCTTTAATTAATGTTGAAGCTGATCTTCCAATTTTCTTTGTTTCTTTTACCACATCTTTATCCTGGAGAAAATAAAAAATATATAAATGTAACCGTTTGTATATATTTATATATGTTTACAGTTTATATATCTTTTTAGTTTTTTCACTACAATGTTTGACACATTCGATTCAACAAATGTACCTCCCCAAAACGTATGTGTGTGCGTATTATATATATATATATATATATATACACACACACACACACACACACATGCACGTGTGTGTGTGTACATATGTATGTCTGTATATATATATATATATATATATATATACACACACACACATATGTATGTTGTGTATTTATATACCGTAATTTCCAGACTATAAGCCGCTACTTTTTCCCCTCGTTCTGGTCCCTGCGGCTTATACAAGGGTGCGGCTTATTTACGGCCTGTTCTTCTCCGACACCGACGAAGAGGATTTCGGGGGTTTTAGTACGCAGGAGGAAGACGATGACACAATGATTAAAGACTGACTTTTCATATACCGATAGGCTGGTTATTTTGATAACGTACAGGCGAGCACTTTGTATTACTTTGCACCGTTGTATTATTTGTACTCTGCACGAATGCTGTTCGCCATGTCAAAGATGTGAAAGTTTGATTGAATGATTGAAAGATTTATTGTTAATAAATGGGACGCTTTGCGTTCCCAAACAGTCATCTCTGTCCCGACAATCCCCTCCGTGGTAGCAGGAACCCCTATATACTACGGTAATTACACATCAAAACCCTGCGGCTTATAGTCGGGTGCGGCTTATATATGGAGCAATCTGTATTTTCCCCTAAATTTAGCTGGTGCGGCTTATAGTCAGGTGCGGCTTATAGTCCAGAAATTACGGTATGTACATATGTATGTATGTATGTGTATATATATACCGTAATTTCCGGACTATAAGCCGCGACTTTTTCCCCTCGTTCTGGTCCCTGCGGCTTATACAATGGTGCGGCTTATTTACGGCCTGTTCTTCTCCGACACCGACGAAGAGGATTTCTGTGGTTTTAGTACGCAGGAGGAAGACGATGACACAATGATTAAAGACTGACTTTTCGTATACCGGTAGGCTGGTTATTTTGATAACGTACAGGCGAGCACTTTGTATTATTTGTACTCTGCACGAATGCTGTTCGCCATGTCAAAGATGTGAAAGTTTGATTGAATGATTGAAAGATTTATTGTTAATAAATGGGACGCTTTGCGTTCCCAAACAGTCATCTCTGTCCCGAAAATCCCCTCCGTGGTAGCAGGAACCCCTATATACTATGGTAATTACACATCAAAACCCTGCGGCTTATAGTCGGGTGCGGCTTATATATGGAGCAATCTGTATTTTCCCCTAAATTTAGCTGGTGCGGCTTATAGTCCGGAAATTACGATATATATATATATATATATATATATATATATATATATATATATATATATATATATATATATATATATATATATATATATATATATATATATATATATATATATATATATATATATATATATATATATGTGTGTGTGTGTGTGTGTGTATATATATATATATATATTTTTTATATATATTTCTGTGGTTTATCTGTTATACAGTGCTCAATACCGGGGTAGGGCGGAATATACGTTAGGTCAGGAAAAAACACAGAGGCTATATCAACAGGCTTGTAGAAATGATATAGGCTCTGTGTTTTTTCCTGACCTAACGTGTGTATATATATTTATATATATATATATACATACTGTATATATACATACTGTATATATATACACACTTACCGTATTTTCCGCACTATAAGGCGCACCTAAAAACCTCCAATTTCCTCAAAAGCTGACAGTGCGCTTTATAATCCGGTGCGCCTTATATATGGACCCATATTGAGCCACAACAGGTCTCGCAACTACGGTAAGCAGCCGCCGACTTAATTTTCCCCTGTAGAAGGCTTCTTCTACAGGGGAAAATGAAGTCGGCGGCTGCTTACCGTAGTTGCGAGACCTAAACTTTATGTAAAGACCCAAAAATGGCTCCTATTAAGAGACACGCTTACGACGCAAAGTTTAAACTCAAGGCGATCAGTCACGCAGTAGAACACGGGAATAGAGCAGCAGCGAGAGAATTTAACATTAACGAATCAATGGTGTGGAAGTGGAGGAAGCAACATGATGACCTGCGCCAAGTAAAGAAGACTAAACAGAGTTTCCGAGGGAACAAAGCGAGATGGCTACAGTTGGAGGACAAACTCGAACAGTGAGTTGTTGAACAGAGAGCAGCAAGTAGAAGTGTCAGTACAATCACTATTTGTTTTGTTGACATTCCCTTTAGCGCAGCTCCATCTAATGGATGCATAACGTAACCCCAGCCTCTACTGTAGCGTCTATTCTATGCGCCTTATAATGAGGTGCGCCTTACATATGAACAAAGTTTTAAAATAGGCCGTTCATTGAAGGTGCACCTTATAATCCGATGCGCCTTAAAGTGCGGAAAATACGGTACACTTACATGTGTACCGTATGTTTGCATACAGTACAGGCCAAAAGTTTGGACACACCTTCTCATTCAATATATTTTCTTTAATTTCATGACTATTTACATTGTAGATTGTCACTGAAGGCATCAAAACTATGAATGAACACATGTGGAGTTATGTACTTACCGTAACAAAAAAAGGTGAAATAACTGAAAAAATGTTTTATATTCTAGTTTATTCAAAATAGCCACCATTTGCTCTGATTACTGCTTTGCACACTCTTGGCATTCTCTCAATGAGCTTCAAGAGGTAGTCGCGTTAAATGGTTTTCACTTAACAGGTGTGCCTTATCAGGGTTGATTAGTGGAATTTCTTGCTTTATCATTGGGGTTGGGATCATCAGTTGTGTTGTGAATGAGAAAGTGTGTCCAAACTTTTGGCCTGTACTGTATATGGTTGTATGTATGTATGTGTATGTATGTATGTATGTATGTATGTATGCATGTGTGTGTGTGTGTGTATGTATGTATGTATGTATGTGTGTGTATATATGTATGTATGTATGTATGTATGTATATATATATATATATGTATTTAAATATATATATATTTTTTAAATATATACAGTATTTAAATATATATATATATTTTTGTCCCAATGGATAAAACATAAATACACACATTTACAGTTGTTAGCTTAATTTTTTGTGCTTTTTTTTTTTTTTTTGATATATGCAGGTTTTGTGAAAGTTAGATTTACCGTAATTTCCGGACTATAAGCCGCACCTGACTATAAGCCGCACCAGCTAAATTTAGGGGAAAATACAGATTGCTCCATATATAAGCCGCACCCGAATATAAGCAGCAGGGTTTTGATGTGTAATTAGCGTAGTATATAGGGGTTCCTGCTACCACGGAGGGGATTGTCGGGACAGAGATGACTGTTGGGGAACGCAAAGCGTCCCATTTATTAACAATAAATCTTTCAATCATTCAATCAAACTTTCACATCTTTGACATGGCGAACAGCATTCGTGCAGAGTACAAATAATACAACGGTGCAAAGTAATACAAAGTGCTCGCCTGTACGTTATCAAAATAACCAGCCTGCCGGTATATGAAAAGTCAGTCTTTAATCATTGTGTCATCGTCTTCCTCCTGTGTACTAAAACCACCGAAATCCTCTTCGTCGGTGTCGGAGAAGAACAGGCCGTAAATAAGCCGCACCCTTGTATAAGCCGCAGGGACCAGAACGAGGGGAAAAAGTAGCGGCTTATAGTCCGGAAATTACGGTACATATTTTTCCTAAATAGTAGTGTATTTTCTTTTGCCAATTTGTATGTACTATTATAACAACAAAAATCAATAGGAAAATGATCTCCACTTTACATATGTTAATACATTTTATAATGTATGCATTGGGCAACAGCCACATTTTTTATGTATTTTTTTATTTTTCCCTGCCCAATGTATGTTAACACATTTTTGTCCCACAAAAATCAAACCAAAAATAAATGCATTGAAAATAATTTAGCCAATTTTAATTTCTAATGTAATTTAAAATGTTCATACATGTTATTACATATGCATGGCTTGCACATTTGAATGTTTTGTTGTGTATTTATGCAGTCTTTACCAGTTTTCATGAGAACATCTTTGTCTCTGCTGATGGAAAGCAACCTCCTTATGTTGTGATGTTACCCTCTCCAGTAGGAGCAGCCCTTAGCAAACTATTTCATAAACAAGTTTGTTTGACAAACACAAGCCGGTGTCTGGTTTGGGGCCGGGCCGGTTGTTACCGGTTGCAGGCCGCCGCTCGCGACCCAGCTCACAAGCTGCCTTTTGTGTCCGTCGCCTGAAGGCCTCATTGATGGTGCTGCTGGCCCAAGGCCCGGACCTCCAAAACCTTCAGTCCGTTATGGGAACAGGAAGCTTGTGGGTCAACACAAAATACTCTGCATCAGAGGTGCGCGTCTTGAGCCTGAAATGCGTCGATTTGTACAGGATTACATGCAATCACATGATAGTTACATTGAGGAAAAATGGACGAAAAAATCTGAGTGCGTCCGAGGCCACTAAATCAGTACGTTCAATAAGTAAATCTACGTGGATGCTTTTGTTGCCATGTGTGAAAGGATAGACTTGTTTGTGCTACACTAACGTTTTCCACTACAGTTGGTAGCCAGCATGTCGAGTTTACAATACAGATCCACCAGATGGCGCTTGGGTGGCTTAAAAGTTTGCTACGTTTCATCCCCTTAAAAGAAAATCCTTAGTATGTGAATTTTCTTCTGCCAAATCTCCCTGTCCATTCTCTGTTGCATCACAGACACTTCTGCCTCAAGATGCTGAGGAATCAACAATTAGCCTTTTCCCCCACCAACATTTCAGTTTTATACAGTAACGTAGGTAAAAGTTTCATCTATACACTAAGTTGAAAACACTAACAAATAAAATGTTTTGGTCGGAATACTTTATTAGCAGTGGGAAAAATGTATTTAAATTGTGGATCACATTGTTTTTGTTTTTAAAACTGTCAGAAAAAATGCAATACTGTATTAGGAACTATTTATTATATTTCTGAAATATTGAATTATAATTCATTTTTAGATAATAATTTATATTAAAGGTTTAAGTGTTAAAACTTTTTTTTAAGAAAATGGAAAATACTGTCCAAAATAGTCATTTAAATTGTATTGAAATGTATTTATAATTTAACACCAATCAAAAAGAAACAAAAACAATTACGAATTACAGTATTTATAAAACTACTGAAAATTATATATGGGGATTAAAACATTCAGTGTTTAAAAAAAAAAGAGAAACGTATGAGCCAAAATAGTTTCGGATAACCAGGAATAATCATTAAGTTGTAGGATACATTAATATTGAATTTCAAAACTGTAAAACAAAACAAGAAATGAAAGAAAAATATATTGTAAAAATATATAAAAAATATATAATTATATATTTTTGGACAATTGGGAACAAGAACATTTTTTTTATTTTGAAGTAAATGAAATTTGGTGTTTTTAAACTTTTTTTATATTTACATAGTTTTGAATTATGATTGTAGATCAGTGGTTCTTAACCTTGTTGGAGGTACCGAACCCCACTAGTTTCATATACGCATTCATCGAACCCTTCTATAATGAAATATAAAATGTTTAGTTTTTTTTAAAATTCAAGACAGTTATGTTTTTTTACTGGTGCACAAAATGAACCGTGCATGAACATCACCTTGTCCAAAGAACAAAACCAACACAGTGCATGAACTCACAACAAATTACACACCTGCCAATCAGTGTGACTTCTGCTGTTGCCGCATCCATAATACGCCGATAGGGAGAAGTTTTTATTTACACGATGAGTCAGGTGTGTCTTGACCTCCGCGGCAGAGGCTCCGTCGAACCCCTGAGGCCGACTCACCAAACCCCTAGGGTTCGATCGAACCCAGGTTAAGAACCACTGTTGGAGATGAAAGTTAGTACAGAATATAAGGAAAATGAGTTGGCCTTTATTTTTTTTAGTTTGTACTTTATTTTCTATTCTGCTGGCACATCTTGACCAACTACATCACGGTAGGATGGCTTTAAGGTTTATTTTCAAAAACGTTTACAGCCCTGCGTTTCGAGGGTACCTAGTGAATAAATTAGTCCTTCATGTCCTCTTATGTGATAATCAATCTAATTGAAGGAGCTGGTCAGAGTCCAGGAGATTGCTTGGAAGAAAAAAAAACATGTCAAGAGTTCCATCTGAAGCTACAAAGACATCTTTATATGCTCCAGTCTCCACACATTAAACCATCATGGACAAAGAAGGGCCTTCTTCTTTATGGAGGGGTCCAGAATCACACTTTTTTTTTTTTTTCAATCAAGTGACTGCTTTTTCAGGCCTGGCAGAGACTCTTGCAGACCCATCCAGGGACAACCTGGACATCATGTCTGGAGAGACCCCCGCTGATGTCGCCACCACCACCGCCAGGGAGAACCTTCATCACATGACCGAGCAGCCTTTCACTTTTGACTACGAGGACTCTACGCAGACCCTGGCTGTGGACGAGGAGGGTAACTATGCTAACCTTGTCGACCTCCATGTGCATCATACATCAAAGTCATAAATATGTTTGTGTCTAGGGGTCCTGGGGCCGGGGGCCATCACAGCCATCGTCATAGCCGTCTTCCTGGGAGCGTCCGTCCTCTTGGCGCTCATCGTCATCACACTCAGGAAGTTCACAGCATCGTAGAATGTTTTTTTTATTTTATTTTTTTACTGTAGTGTTTTGCTTTTTCAGGACAAAATGTTGTGGCAGGTCCCCCTGACTGAGAAATCAGTCCACATGTTGCATGTTTAAAGACTTGTTTGGCCCAGCTTTTAATTTCTTAAAACTGGCTGCTTCCCCCAGTGCCTATGTCTTTAAATATCGTACATTAGTATGTTGTACACCAGGGGTGCCATTACATTAAGCTTTATTGCAGACTCCAACGTCCAAGTAGACATACAATCACATACAGTACATAAAACAAACAAAAAATACAGTATAAAAGGCATTATCACATACCGGTAAACAAAACAGTGCTTGTTCATATTCAGTAAAAGGCATCTAATAAATAAATAAAAGCAGCAATAAAAAAATTAAGAAATATATATATATATATATATACTTAAAAAATTTGTCCACACATTCTATAAAAGGCATAGATACCAGTGTTTCCATATTAAATGATTGGTACCTAACATAACTACACCTAGGATTGGTTATCTGTATAATATCATTCTCGGACCCCTGCAGTCTACATATACATTTAAACATCAGTTTTCTCAAGGTGGCGTTGAAGGTGTTTATCCCTAAATCACAAAAAAAATGTTTACATTACATCGATCGCGAGCCACCGGTCGATCGCCAGCCAGGCATGGAAAAAATAGACCTAAAAATGAGCGATCATAAATCTTCAATATGACGTCACCTTCATCACTTAATTGACATTCAAGGCACCCGAGGGTCTTGCGAAATTATGCTGGCTGCTGCCAGCTAAGTGAAGAAAAAAAAGACCGTCAGGAGGCAGTGGTGGGACAAAGTCATTGTTTTGCAAGTCATAAGTACGTAAGTCTCAAGTCTTTGCCCTCAAGTATCGAGTCAAGTACCGAGTCAAGTCCAAAGCCCTGCATTTTGAGTTTCGAGTCCTTTCAAGTCCTTTTAACCAGAGACTAATATATTTACACAGATTGTTTATTTATTAAAACAAGTGCATTTGAAATTGCAGGAAAAAAAATAGTGCTGACATTGCACTAAATAATAGCACTATTAACCAGTCATTTTAAACATTTAACTCATTCCTTTACAGAATAAACACATTTGAAAAAACAAGTGCAACTGTAATTATTTGTACAAAAGTGTTATTGTATTTCCATGGCATATTGCATTTTAACTAGTTCCACATCAGTTTCTATCCTGTTCTTACCTTTTCTCATTGATCTCATCTCATACTGTATGTGTGTTGGTGTGTGTGTACACATGAAAAGTTAAAGTACCAATGATTGTCACACACACACGAGGTGTGGCGAAATTATTCTCTGCATTTGACCCATCACCCTTGATCACCCCCTGGGAGGTGAGGGGAGCAGTGAGCAGCAGCGGTGGCCGCCCCCGGGAATCATTTTTGGTGATTTAACCCCCAATTCCAACCCTTGATGCTGAGTGTCAAGCAGGGAGGTAATGGGTCCCATTTGTATAGTCTTTGGTATGACTCGGCCAGGGTTTGAACTCACAACCTACCAATCTTAGGGCGGACACTCTAACCACAAGGCCACTGAGTAGGTAAAACATAAATACATGAACATAACAATGAACAGAGTTGTACTTTTTAGATGTCAGGGCCCTATGCTGCATTGCATTTGCAAAAGATCAAATTGGCCAAGAGTCTGCCAGTCATTTGTGCACGAAGATGCCACCTTGGCTGTTGTGAGGTAAACAACCAGCAGTTGGAAAGCTAGCTAAAGCGGGACACATACAGTATGAACTGAAGTGGACGCAACAGATTGCCGTGTTTGCAATAATGTTATAACGTTAGCAGTGAGTTAACAGCCTCACTGATTTAACTACACAGCAAATAAAAGTTACGTTACTTAGCCAGTAAACGTTAGCTTACATTCAAAACTTACCGTTTTTTGTGCAACTTCAAATGTCAAACGAAGTTGGAAGTTGTTGCGTCTCTGTGTGAATGAAGTGAAGTGAAGTGAATTATATTTATATAGCGCTTTTCTCCAGTGACTCAAAGCGCTTTACATAGTGAAACCCAATATCTAAGTTACATTTAAACCAGTCTCTATCTATAATCTTCGAACCGCATGTTTTGGATACTGCAATTCCTTTTTTGTTGACCAACTCGTAGTTTTTATACCCGAACGAAACCATCTTTGGTATAATTTTTTCCTCACTGGCACGTTGTTTGACAACTCTTCTTCGTTGGTTGTCCTGCAATTTGATTGGATGAATTCTGTGGGATGAAAACGATTGATTGATTGATTGGATGTTGTACTGACAAAGCAGCACACAGGCTGACAGACACACAAGTACACAATGAAAGATACGGAGCGCTCCTGAATAACTTTTTAATCTTTTGGGTTTTGGGGAAAGTAGCAAGTCTTGTCAAGTCAAAAGGCTCAATTCCAAGTGAAGTCACAAGTCATTGATGTTAAAAGTCTAAGTCTAGTTGCAAGTCTCTTTACCTTTTGTCAAGTCCAGTCTAAAGTCATCAAATTCATGACTCGAGTCCAAGTCATGTGACTCGAGTCCACACCTCTGTCAGGAGGGCGAGAACAGTTTTTATTTCAACCGTACCTCCCGTCAAATGCCTAAAGACTGACCGCACAGTTCCTGTCTACACAATGAAAGCGCTGCTCCATCCTGCCTGAGCTAACAAAATAAGAGTCCGAAAGCTGGCGCAAACAAGCTAGCAAGCCACGGAGTCAATGTATTTCTTGCAAAGTGTATACAAACGAGTATGGAAGCTGAACAAATAAGATGCCAAAATCAATCACTTCAAATGTAGTTTTGGACAGAAATGAAGACTTTTCTTTTCTTCTCCACGATGTAAAATCAAAAATGTGGAAGTTGTCAGCACTTCCAATCAATGCAAGTCATTCGAATCAGGTAATAACTTATATTATTGTCTTCATGAAAGAAGAGAATCTATATGTTAAACATGCATGTATTTTGTACACCTTTAACGTGTGAACAAAAACGGCTAAATAAATATAAATTATATAATAAATAATCACCTTGACTTGATCATTTAAAAAGTAGCTCGCCGGCTGAGAAAGTGTGGGCACCCCTGTTGTACACATTGACCCCCAAACAGACAATTTGTATATTCATTACTCCTTGGATGCACAACTACCAATACTTACACTCTTCCACGAGTGGGGCAAAAATGTCCTCAATTAAAATCAAAGCATTTTTGCCATAAACTGGGTTTTTATTCTTCAAAATCTTAAACGAAAAGTTGCAATATTTTCATCTACCAGGTATTTCCCATAAAACATGTTTGTGACGAGACCATTTGCATTTTTCGTTTGAATAATTTTAATAAATTGCAGGTTGGAAATGCACAGAAAACTCTTAAATCATGTTTAAAAAAAAGAAGCTAACATAACATTAGCCTACTTTTGAGTTAGCTAGGTCAGGTACAATGTGTGCGCGTTGGCTACTTTTAAGTAACACATTAATGTCTTGCCTGCCTAAATATAATACTGTTAGCTCACCACAAAGTAGGCTAATTTGATCACACATTATAAGCTGTCTGTACAAATAAGTTCTTAAATGGAGATAATACATGTATGTTGCTGTCTAAAAATGACCCCACGTGTGGAAGAGTTGGATAGTGACACAAAAACTGCAATTTATTAAAATTATTGAAAAAAAACTATGCAAATGGCCTCATGTCACCAACATGTTTTATGAGAAACATCTGGAATATGAATATATTACAACTTTTTATTTTAAAGATGTTGACGAATAACAACCCGTGGGATCCTTTTTGCATCTAACGGTTAATGTAACTTTCTATTAGTTCTAACTACAGTAAGTACAACAATATTGTGTTGTTTTTTTTGTTTGAAGAAATGTAATATAGTATGTTGGGTGTTTTGGGTAAATTGGAATGTAATGGATGGGTGTTATGTTATTTACTGTCACACAGCTGCAAGTTGCTATAATCACATTTTGTATTAAGGGATTTACAGTTCATAATAAATCACAGCCAAACAAAACACAGCCTGGCATATTTGTTGTTATTAAAACTGAATGTAAACAAAGATTGATTGATTTATAAATAATTACAATTTACAAGTGTTTAAGATCTGTTGACCAAACGGTACACCCGGGACTTTGAAAACAACGTGTAATTCTCTTTTTTTTTTTTTAGCAGCAGGCGGCGATGTACTAAACTAAACATCGCTTGTTCAGTGTGGAAAACAAACAGTTTTACTGAAGTCTTAACTAGGAATATACCACAAAATAATAATTCTATTTTATTTACTCTTGAAAGGCTTATTGTTATCAATGTGATGGATTTATTTCCGTGGCGAGAATATATGTACATCCAGGAAATGAGTAAAGTGAGTGCATTAAAACGCATACACCACGACTTCACTGGAAATATCATTAATTTTAATGAATTAACAGAACAAATATACGTGCACTCCAATATAAAGAATGTCAAACAAAAAAACCTGAACTTTCAAAGTGGGGGGAAAAAAGCTTATGCGTTGGCCGGGAATCGAACCCGGGTCAACTGCTTGGAAGGCAGCTATGCTCACCACTATACCACCAACGCCTGTAAGCCACGGGCAATATGTATACTCATAAAGGCATAACCTGCTGGTCTCCACAAAATGTTCCTCTATTTGTTTTCGAGTCATTTGGGAATCTTCACAGCCTATTGAAAAGCCACTAATTGCATTTTGTGACATCTGCCAGTGAACAGCTTCCTGTGTTAGTCAATTGAAACTTATTTTCAGCCCTGGAAAGATGATTAAATATACAAATGACATACACCCCCATTGGTTCCATTTTCCACCCGTTATAAAACACCCCATGTGATGGCTTGACACACAGCAGCAGCCATCTGACTTCACTGCTAGGAAGAAGACGCCTGTTTTGTTCACACAGGCTCTCCATCCGACATAAGCGGACGTATTCAAAGTCAAACTTGTGCATCTTCCAATGCCCACTTTGTCTTTCTCTGCGTATCCCAAATGAAGCTCAGCAATCAGGCAATTCAAAAAGCGTTGCAGCATGTCAACAATGTTGACAGTGAGTAGCATCTAAGTGTGTGATTTTGGGGCCTTTATGTGCAATGACGCCAAGGCCGACACACAAGCTGACTAATGAACAGAGTGTTCTCGGCGGAACGTTTCACTCCTTCGCTCCTTCCATGACATTCTGCACAAGACACATACATCACAGCCACCCCCGAGACCTGCCAGGGTTTAGCGCCAGTTCGCGCCACCATTAAGCCCAAATCAATAAGTGTTAAATTGGAGGAGATTGTTCACTGAGAGGCCCACAAGGCTCTCTATACTTGTTTGGAAAACCCAAAACCAGTGAAGTTGGCACGTTGTGTAATTTGTAAATAAAAACAGACTACAATGATTTGCAAATCCTTTTTAACTTATATTCAATTGAATAAATAGACTGCAAAGACAAGATATTTAATGTTCGAACTGAGAAACGTAATTTTTTTTTGCAAATAATCATTAACTTAGAATTTCATGGCAGCAACACAGTGCAAAAAAGTTTGCACAGGGGCATTTTTACCACTGTGTTACATGGCCTTTCCTTTTAACAACACTCAGTAAACATTTAGGAACTGAGGAGACCAATTTTTGAAGCTTGTCAGATGGAATTCTTTCCCATTCTTGCTTGATGTATGGCTTAAGTTGTTCAACAGTCCGGGGTCTCCATTGTGGTATTTTAGGCTTCATAATGTGCCACACATTTTCAATGGGAGACAGGTCTGGACTACAGGCAGGCCAGTCTAGTACCCGCACTCTTTTACTATGAAGCCACGCTGTTGTAGCACGTGGCTTGGCATTGTCTTGCTGAAGTAAGCAGGGGCGGCCATCATAATGTTGCTTGGATGGCAACATATGTTGCTCCAAAACCTGTATGTACCTTTCAGCATTAATGGTGCCTTCACAGATGTGTAAGTTACCCATGCCTTGGGCACTAATACACCCCCATACCATCACAGATGCTGGCTTTTCAACTTTGCACCTAGAACAATCCGGATGGTTCTTTTCCTCTTTGGTCCGGAGGACACAACGTCCACAGTTTCCAAAAACAATTTGAAATGTGGACTCGGCAGACCACAGAACACTTTTACACTTTGCATCAGTCCATCTTAGATGAGCTCGGGCCCAGCGAAGCCGGCGGCGTTTCTGGGTGTTGTTGATAAATGGCTTTCGCTTTGCATAGTAGAGTTTTAACTTGCACTTACAGATGTAACACCGAACTATAGTTACTGACAGTGGTTTTCTGAAGTGTTCCTAAGCCATGTGGTGATATCATTTACACACTGATGTCGCTTTTTGATGCAGTACAGCCTGAGGGATCGAAGATCCGTAATATCGTTTACGTGCAGTAATTTCTCCAGATTCTCTGAACCTTTTGATGATATTACGGTCCGTAGATGGTGAAATCCCTAAAGTCCTTGCAATAGCTCGTTGAGAAATGTTGTTCTTAAACTGTTGGACAATTTGCTCACACATTTGTTCACAAAGTGGTGACCCTCGCCCCATCCTTGTTTGTGAATGACTGAGCATTTCATGGAAACTGCTTTTATACCCAATCATGGCACCCACCTGTTCCCAGTTAGCCTGTTCACCTGTGGGATGTTCCAAATAAGTGTTTGATGAGCATTCCTCAACTTTCTTAGTCTCTTTTGCCACTTGTGCCAGCTTTTTTGGAACATTTTGCAGGCATCAAATTCCAAATGAGGTTATATTTGCAAAAAATGAAAAATGAAAAAAAAAGTTTTTCCAGTTCGAATGTTAAGTATCTTGTCTTTGCAGTCTATTCAATTGAATATAGGTTGAAAAGGATTTGCAAATCATTGTATTCTGTTTTTATTTACCATTTACACAACGTGCCAACTTCACTGGTTTTGGGTTTTGTACATTCAATGACAGCTGAAGCCAGCCATCCAAAGCGCTATTATTAGTTAACAACACTCAAAGCTAATGCGTGTGTTACGTATGTACTGTACAAAGTTACGCCATTACGTCCTCGATCCCAATAAAGGGCGGGATGTACCATGTAAAATACATTGGAAAGTTAGCGCTCGCTAGGCTTCTGTGTAAGTGTTGCAAACAGCTCCTTTAAGGTAAGTAAATAAACATTTACAGAATCTTCCTGTAGAAACATTCATTTCGCAACGTATATACCTGCGGCTTATAGTCAGGTGCGGCTAATATACGAAAAGTAATTTTTTTCCCCCGAAAATGTAGTGGGTGTAGCTTATATACCAGTGCGCTCCATATTTTGGAAAATACGGTCATTTGTACACACACAAGATCTGGTGATACAATTTTGCATTCACATACTTATATTTGTCCTAATAGTTTATTCAGTGGATGACATCAGGTGGATTGTTAAACCACCTCCCAACAAATTGCAGCTTATTTGCCTCTTTGTAACGACTCCGCACAATCACTTCTTTTTTGTTGCCTGCCTGACCTATTTAGAGTGGTGGAAAAAGCACTTTTTAACAGGAACATTCTCCACATACACCTTGGACAATGACCTGGGATGCTGTTGTCACGGCAACCCTCCGATTAAGATTCATCATTATTCATTGACCATGCGTTTCTGGGTCGTGGTGACGTGCGTGACACCTGTAGCGACTTATGATTATTTTTCTGCATGTAAAACATTTCCTCGTGGTCTACATGACATGCGATGGTGTTTTTTTGGTCAAAATGTTGCATGGATTATTATTTTACAGATCATCTTTAAGTCGTTTTCTGACTGTCTCTTCACCATGCATCGTTTTGTGGGCGGTCTTATTTACGTGCCTCCACTTCAACAGCGTTTTCTCCCCGTCAGCCATGTTATAGTTTTCAGTGCTTCCATAGAGTTTACTGACAGATATAAGTTAGAACTAAATGCTAATTTGGCAACGAGCGGAGGATGCATGTGCATGTACGAGCCAGTCTGCCCCACAACAAGAGGATAGAGAAAAGGAAGGAGCTTGGACTACAATGGCGGACTTGCGCAAAGCTCTTAGGGTACAGCTCTACCATAAATGCAGATATGCGATGGCGTCACATGTGGGGAAAATGTCACAAATTGGGCAAATTTCAGAGGGCACGTTTGGAAGACGCATGAAGGAAGGAAAGTTGGTGTTGTCCTGTGTTCGGTGTTGGTTCCTGTCCTGCGCTCTTCTTTTGGTGGCACTTCCTGTTGTGTTGGTGTTTTTTCGTAACCGCTTCACACATCTTTGTCCGAGCACTGATCCACGCACCTGCTTTCTGTTAGCAAGTCGAGTGTGAGCAACCATTCTTTGTGGGGACTTTGTTTAGGAAGTCATGTGGACGCTCTTTCCTCCTGCCGTGAGTTTTGCTGGGTTCCAGCATTCTGTTTTATTGTTTTGCAAACTGTCAGTTTTAGTTTGGTTTTTGCATAGCCTTCCCTATGGCCTTTCAAACGCGACTCGTCTTTTGTTTATCTTAATCATTACATTAAATAGTTATTTACCTGCACATTGTCTCTTCGTTCTTCTGCATCTTGAGAACACGCCAGTAATCGCTGTCATGCTTGATTGATTGATTGATTGAGACTTTTATTAGTAGGTTGCACAGTGAAGTACATATTCCGTACAATTGACCACTAAATGGTAACACCCGAATAAGTTTTTCAACTTGTTTAAGTCGGGGTCCACTTAAATTGATTCATGATACAGATATATACTATCATATACTGTATACTATCATCATAATACAGTCATCACACAAGATAATCACAATGAATTATTTACATTATTTACAATCAGGGGTGTGGGGGAGGGGGGGTTAGGATATGGACATCAAGTAGTGGACATAGAGAGAGAGAGAGGGAGAGAGAGAGAGAGAGAGAGAGAGAGAGAGAGAGAGAGAGAGAGAGAGAGAGTGATCAGAAGGCATAAGAAAAAGTATCTGCATTTGATTGTTTACATTTGATTGTTAGCAATCCGGGGAGGGTGTTAGTTTAGGGTTGTAGCTGCCTGGAGGTGAACTTTTATTGCGGTTTTGAAGGAGGATAGAGATGCCTTTTCTTTTATACCTGTTGGGAGCGCATTCCACATTGATGTGGCATAGAAAGAGAATGAGTTAAGAACTTTGTTAGTTCGGAATTTGGGTTTAACGTGGTTAGTGGAGCTCCCCCTGGTGTTGTGGTTATGGCGGTCATTTACGTTAAGGAAGTAGTTTGACATGTACTTCGGTATCAGGGAGGTGTAGCGGATTTTATAGACTAGGCTCAGTGCTAGTTGTTTAACTCTGTCCTCCACCTTGAGCCAGCCCACTTTAGAGAAGTGGGTAGGAGTGAGGTGGGATCTGGGGTGGAGGTCTAGCAGTAGCCTGACTAGCTTGTTCTGAGATGTTTGGAGTTTAGATTTGAGGGTTTTGGAGGTGCTAGGGTACCAGGAGGTGCATGCGTAATCGAAAAAGGGTTGAACGAGAGTTCCCGCCAGAATCCTCAAGGTGCTTTTGTTGACCAGAGAGGAGATTCTGTAGAGAAATCTCGTTCGTTGGTTAACCTTTTTGATTACCTTGGTTGCCATTTTATCACAGGAAAGGTTAACCTCTAGAAAGGAACCTAGGTAGGTGACCTCATCTTTCCTGGTGATAACAATGTCACCCACTTTTATGGTGAAGTCATTGACTTTCTTGAGGTTGATGTGGGACCCAAACAGGATGGATTCTGTTTTACCCAAGTGTATGGATAGCTTGTTGTCAGCGAGCCAGGTGCAAGTTCTACAGAGCTCAGCACTGAGGATTTTCTCCACCTGTGACTTTTCCTTGCCGGATACCAGCAAGGCAGAGTCATCCGCAAACAAAAACACAAGCGTCACGGCAAGATTGTTTCTTATATCTCCGCCATGCCTCAATGGTTTGATTTCAAATTTTCAGGACTTATACAAATCCCAAATATACAAAAAACAGGGACCAATAGGTAAGAAAAGGTGGTTTTGCATAAAATTAGAATATAAATGTATCACATTTTGGTGCTTGTTCTGTCTTTATTTTGAAAGTTCAAGGTGTGTGCTAACGCTATTTGAAGCCAAGGTCATCAGAGATGAAAAAAGTAAAGCAATAGAAACCTCACCATGCCACAAAATATGAAGGCAAACTCGCTGGTTCTGCAGAAAACGACCATAATTCCCAAATGTATTAATTGCCTTTTTTTTTAGTGAAAACTCTTCAAGTGTATCAATCAATCAATCAATGTTTATTTATATAGCCCTAAATCACAAAAGTCTCAAAGGGCTGCACAAGCCACAACGACATCCTCGGCACAGAGCCCACACAAGGGACGTCGATGTGAATGACTATGAGAAACCTTGGAGAGGACCGCATATGTGGGTAACCCCCCCTCTAAGTACAGTCCCTAGTGGATCCACATAACAGTGAGAGTCCAGTCCATAGTGGGGCCAGCAGGAGACCATCCCGAGCAGAGACAGGTCAGTAGCGCAGAGACGTCCCCAACCGATGCACAGGCGAGCGGTCCACCCCGGGTCCCAACTCTGGACAGCCAGCACCTCATCCATGGTCATCGGAACCGGAATAACCCGGCGAGGGGGCAAAGGAGAAAAGAAAACGGCAGATCAACTGGTCTAAAAAAGGGGGGTCTATTTAAAGGCTAGAGTATACAAATGAGTTTTAAGATGGGACTTAAATGCTTCTACTGAGGTAGCATCTCTAACTTTTACCGGGAGGGCATTCCAGAGTACTGGAGCCCGAACAGAAAACGCTCTATAGCCCGCAGACTTTTTTTGGGCTCTGGGAATCACTAATAAGCCGGAGTTCTTTGAACGCAGATTTCTTGCCGGGACATATGGTACAATACAGTCAGCAAGATAGGATGGAGCTAGACCGTGTAGTATTTTATACGTAAGTAGTAAAACCTTAAAGTCGCATCTTAAGTGCACAGGAAGCCAGTGCAGGTGAGCCAGTATAGGCGTAATATGATCAAACTTTCTTGTTCTTGTCAAAAGTCTAGCAGCCGCATTTTGTACCAACTGTAATCTTTTAATGCTAGACATAGGGAGACCCGAAAATAATACGTTACAGTAATCGAGACGAGACGTAACGAACGCATGGATAATGATCTCAGCGTCGCTAGTGGACAAAATGGAACGAATTTTAGCGATATTACGGAGATGAAAGAAGGCCGTTTTAGTAACACTCTTAATGTGTGACTCAAACGAGAGAGTTGGGTCGAAAGTAATACCCAGATTCTTTACCGAGTCGCCTTGTGTAATTGTTTGGTTGTCGAATGTTAAGGTGGTATTATTAAATAGGTGTCGGTGTTGAGCAGGACCGATAATCAGCATTTCCGTTTTCTTAGCGTTGAGTTGCAAAAAGTTAGCGGACATCCATTGTTTAATTTCATTAAGACACGCCTTCAGCTGACTACAATCCGGCGTGTTGGTCAGCTTTAGGGGCATGTAGAGTTGGGTGTCATCAGCATAACAGTGAAAGCTAACACCGTATTTGCGTATGATGTCACCTAGCGACAGCATGTAAATACTAAAGAGTGCAGGGCCAAGAACCGAACCCTGGGGAACTCCGCACGTTACCTTGACATAGTCCGAGGTCACATTGTTATGGGAGACGCACTGCATCCGGTCAGTAAGATAAGAGTTAAACCAAGACAAGGCTAAGTCTGACATACCAACACGTGTTTTGATACGCTCTAATAAAATATTATGATCAACGGTATCGAAAGCAGCGCTAAGATCAAGAAGCAGCAACATAGATGACGCATCAGAATCCATCGTTAGCAATATATCATTAGTCATTTTTGCGAGGGCTGTCTCCGTAGAGTGATCTGCCCTGAAACCGGATTGAAAAGGTTCACAGAGATTGTTGGACGCTAAGTGTTCATTTAGCTGCTGTGCAACAATTTTTTCGAGGATTTTCGAGATAAACGAAAGGTGGGACACCGGCCGGTAGTTTACCATGAGGTCAGGATCGAGGTTAGGTCTTTTGAGTAGAGGATGAATAACCACTTTTTTGAATGCTAGGGGAACAGTGCCAGAGGAAAGTGATACGTTTATAATATTTAGCACTGATGGACCTAATAATACAAAAAGCTCCTTGATAAGTTTCCCAGGAAATGGGTCAAGTAAACATGTTGTTTGTTTTGTCCCATTTACACATCTTAACAATTCCTCTAATGTTATTTCATCAAAGAGAGAGAAACTATTTTGGAGGGCGGTATCCGTCGTATATACAGTCGTATCTGTGTTAAGAGAACCCAGTTGTAGCTGGGATGCGTTGTCTTTAATCTCCTTTCTAATGACTTACATTTTCTTATTAAAGAAATTCATAAAGTCATCTGCCGAGTGTGGAACTACTGGGAGGAGTCCCATGTGGGGTTAGCGATGCTACTGTACTAAACAAAAATTTAGGATCGTTTTTGTTGAGGTGGATGAGATTTGAGTAATATTTAGCTTTAGCTAAGGTAAGCATGCGTTTATAAGTTATTAAACTATCACTCCATGCTTGATGGAAAACCTCAAGTTTAGTCGCGCGCCGTTTACGTTCCAGCTTTCTACATGATAATTTATGAGCTCTAGTTTCTTCTGTAAACCATGGGGTGCGCCTTTTAGGGGCCCTTTTTAGCTTTAGCGGTGCTACACTATCAATGGTGTTGCGCAGGGCGTCGTTAAAGTTGTTAGTGAGGTTATCAATAGAGCCGACATAATTTGGGAATGGTGCCATTACCGAAGGCAGTAGGCCAGCAAGAGTCGTCGTTGTGGCAGCATTAATGTTGCGGCTGCTATAGTAGTTATTATTATTATTAGTTTGTTGACAATGAGTCAGAACTTCAAATTTTATAAGGTAATGATCGGACATTACTTTAGTATACGGGAGTATCGTAACTTTGTAGGTGGTGACACCCCTGACAAGCACTAGATCTATCGTATTACCGTTGCAATGCGTGGGTTCATGTATTATTTGTATAAGACCACAGCTATCAATTATAGTCTGTAGCGCCACGCACGGAGGGTCCGATGGGGTATTCATATGGATATTAAAGTCCCCCATTATGATTATATTGTCGGCGTGCGTCACTAGATCAGCAACAAACTCTGAGAATTCACTGATGAAGTCCGAATAGGGCCCAGGGCGGCGGTAGATAACAGCCAGGTGGAGAGGCAGCGGTGTGACAAACCTCATAGTAAGCACCTCAAACGAGTTATATTTATTATTTAGGTTAGGTGTAAGGCTAAAGTTTTTGTTGTATATTAGTGCGACACCCCCTCCCGTTTTAAGAGGACGGGCAACATGTGCATTCGTATAGTTAGGAGGAGATGCCTCATTTAGCGCAAAAAAATCGTCTGGTTTGAGCCAGGTCTCGGCGAGACCAACGACGTCAAGATTGTTGTCTCTAATGACCTCATTAACTAATAACGTTTTGGAAGATAATGATCTTATGTTTAAAAAGCCCGTATTATAGGTAGTGGGCTCTTTTGACGAGTTTTTGTTGAAATTATCCGTAGTACCAATATTAATAATGTTGCGTTTATTATGCGTAGTGCACTTTAAATAGTTTCGACCATATCTAGGAATTGATATGACGGGAATTTTCAGATTATTTGCTTGGTGCTGCGATAAACTGAACACATCATAGTTTGCCACCTCAGTAGAATGCATGTCTACCTCTGACACAGTCACAACAGAAAAAACCTTATGTGAGTTGTATATTATTCTAAGAGAATTGCTCTGTGTGCAGGGATTATCCAGCCTGGCGCCGGCTAGTTGTAGTTTAAAAGACTAGCGCTTCTTTGAGGATTAGCCTTTCGCTTTGTTGTTAGCCCCGCTCGGCATCCCCGCTTCTGCTTCCGCTCACACCGCTTACGTCTCCTCCATTGACGGTCCCCGCTGGTACTTGACTCCGCTGCTTTAAAGGCCGCTCGATGTAGCCCGCGAAGTATTCCCATGCTAGCGAGTGTACACTTCAATCACATATTGATTGTTTGTTTTATGCTGTTAGTGTTTTAATTTTATCTGGGTATAGATCCTTTATGGCAGGGATTCTCACACTGTGGTATGTGTACCAATAGTGGTACGCAGGGCTCCACCTAGTGGTACGCTAAAGGATCACTTGATTAAAGTAGTGTTTTATTTTCCTACGTTTGAACTAGGGTTGTCCCGATACCAATAGTTTGGTACCGTTACCAAAAATAATTTTGATACTATTTTAAATAAAGGGGACCACAAAAAATTGCATTATTGGCTTTATTTTAACAAAAAATCTTACGATACATGAAACATATGTTTCTTATTGCAATCGAAGAACAATTTAGTTTCTACAAGACAACTTTTTTTTTAGTAGTAAGTAAACAAACAAAGACTCCTAATTAGTCTGCTAACGTATGCAGTAACATATTGTGTCATGTCTCCGGTTATTTTCCGTTTCAACATGTTCTATCTATACTTCTGTTAAAATGTAATAATCACTTATTCTTCTGTTGTTTGGATACTTTACATTAGTTTCGGATGATACCACAAATGTAGTTATCGATCCGATACCAAATAGTTACAGGATCATGCATTGGTCATAATTTAAGTCCTCATGTGTCCAGGGATTTTTTTCATGGGTTTATAAATATACTATGAATTTTTAAAAAAGGCAAAGATTTTGTGATGATGAAAAATATTGATGTGATCATAGTAGTATCGACTCGATATGCTGTTGTACTTGGTATCATTACAGTGGATGTCAGGTGTAGATCCACCCATGGTATTTGTTTACATTCAGGCACGCCAGCTTTTGTTAGCGGGGACGCCGGTGAGCTATTGTATCCTCCTACGGTGTGTAGTGAAGCACGTTTAGCTATTTCTTGTCCTGCAGGGATGATACTTATGAGAAACTCACTTTATTCGTTGCCATGGAGACGAGGATTAGTGATTTAGACGTAGCTAAAACACTGCCGACTGCAGATGGACGCTAGCCGCTAGCTAACTAGCCATATCTTAAAGCACCCCTTCCTGAGGGCGTTTCAGTGTTATAGCTTCACTTTTATATTTAGTTTTTAAGCTAAAATGCGTCCATTCTCCCTTTTCTGTCTACACACTGTGTCTGCTTGTAAGTACTCTGTGGTTGTGCGCTACCGAATATGCTCCTCTGCTCGTAAAACCAGCAATGTAACGATGTGACCACGCGTCAGAGTATAGTACAGTTTTTTATTCCTAAAAACATTAAATATACTTACCTCTGCTTTGTTTTTAATGAATACCTAGGCCTACGATGCTTCTGTATTCCATACATGCCAACCTTGAGACCTCCGATACCAGGAGGTGGGGGGTGGGGGTGGGTGGGGCGTGGTCGGGGGGCGGGGTTGTGGTTGGGGGCGTGGTTAAGAGGGGAATATATTTAAGCTAGAATTCACCAACTCAAGTATTTCATATATATATATATATATATATATATATATATATATATATATATATATATATATATATATATATATATATATATATATATATATATATATATATATATATATATGTATATGTATGAAATACTTGACTTTCAGTGAATTCTAGCTATATATATATATATATATTTATTTTATTATACTTATAAATAAAAGAAATACTTGAATTTCAGTGTTCTGGAGGCTATCCAGTAGATGGCAGTATTGTCCTGCTTAAGAGTGTCACAACATTGCTGTTTACGGCAGAAGAACTGCTTTTCGGTAGACTAAACGTGACTTCTGTTGTTGTGTGTTGTTACCGCGCTGGGAGGACATTAATGAAACTGCCTAACAATAAACCCACATAAGAAACCAAGAACTCACCCTCGATCATTCTACAGTTATGACGTCATTGGGCAGGCAAGCTGTTTATATTGTGGGAAAGCGGACGTGAGAACAGGCTGGAGGGGGCGTGACCTCCAGCTCCGGCTGAATACCGGGAGTTTGTTGGGAGAAAATTTCTGCCGGGAGGTTATCGGGAGAGGCGCTGAATACCGGGAGTCTCCCGCTAAAAACGGGTGGGTTAGCAAGTATGCTGTATTCTAATGTTGCTCATTATGGTCATAATTGGAGAACCAAGTGTTTCCTGAGGTGGTGCTTCGAGGAAAAAAAGATTGGGAACCACAGATCTATAAGAGTGCTTTGCTATTTTTATAAATTTACTGCAACATTGCTGCTCAAATATCATCTATAGCACGGATATCAAACTGGTTTTCATTGAGGGCCACATGGCAGTTATGGCTGCCATCAGAGGGCCGCTTGTAACAGTGAATAATGTATGAATTTGCTTCTGGTTTTCATTATTAATTTTATAAATTGTTTTAAGTAGACTGTCGATTTTACAGTAAAAACATTACACTTACAAAATGTTACTGTAAAAGTGTTTTTTTAAATGTTTTACAACATTTTACGGTAAATGGAAAACAGTACCACTGTTTTTTTTTTGGGGGGGGGGTTTACGGAAAAAGCTGGCAGCTTAGTTGCCAGAATTGTTGTGTTAAATTTACAGTTTTTTACAACATTATATCGTTAATAGAAAAACAGTACAAGTTTTTTTTTTCTGGCAACTTAGCTGCCAGTTTTTCTACCGTAAAAACAAACGTACCGTCTTTCCATTAGGGATGATGCTCGAAACCGATTTTCCCGGCTGTTCGATAAGAAAAGAACCGAGTCCTCGGACTCGAATCCCTTTTTGAGAACCGGTACCCGTTATTACAACAGTTTTGTAATATGTAATTAAGTAATTCAGTCATTATTAATATACTGAGATGAAGAATATCTTACTTTCAATAAGGTTGAAGGTATTTCTCATAAATCTTCTTCTTTGTACTTTGTAAGCACTATTCATTTGAACAACCTCTTAAACTGGATCATATCAGTACATTGTTTAACTTCTTTACTTAATCCATTTCATCATTTATTTCCACATCATTTTAGCTGTTTGCAATTTTACCAAATCATCGAACTTTAATGTTTTTGACTCAATAAATAAAGTGTTTGTATGTTCTCTATATCCAACATTATGTATCAGTCTAATTGATCTTTTTTGTAACACGGTTAACGAATGTAGCACACATTTGTAGTTAATTCCCCACATTTCTGCACAATAACTCAGATATGGTAATACTATAGTAGCGAGCAATAGAGAATGTGAAGTGATTTGTTAAACCAAATATTGTGTTTTTTTTCATATACAACAACCTACCTGGACTCGATAAGAGAATCGATAAGGAATCGGTTCGATAAGAGGATTCGATAATAGGCTCGAACTCGATAATTTCTTATCAAACATCATCCCTACTTTCCATTCACAGTAATACACCGTTAAAAACAAGCGTCGATTTTACAGTAAAAAAACTGGCAGCTCAGTCAACAGAATTTTTGCGCAAAAAAACAGTAGAAGTTGTTTTCAATCTACAGTAATATGCTGTAAAGAACAACGTAACATTTATTGCAAATGTTATCAATTTGATGGGTAGTTTGCTGTTAAGTATTTTTATTTAGACAAAAACATGTTTGGAAAGTATGATAATATACTGTAATATTTGTTGCAATATTGGATACTATTAAAGTTGAAAAGGTATGCAATTTCAAACAGTACATACATTTTTTCTGTCAAAATGAAAAAAATCAATTACTTTAAGTGAGAAAATATTAAGTACTTTATTGACACATATCATTTCCAGGTGTTTGCGGGCCAGATACAATGATGTCGCGTGCCAGATTTGGCCCCCCGGCCTGTGATCTATACAGTATAATAGGAGACCGCTCTGTTGAAGGGTTTAGCAAAAATACTCATTATCCACTTCCGACATACATTTTGATGTTATTGTGCTGGTTTGTTTGATAAAAAACCTGTCGTAAATTGAACATAACTTCTACTCCGCAAGCAGCACCTCCAGACAAACCGATTAAAACAAATGAAGCCCAATGGTTCCATTTCTATGCATCTCATCTCATGTTCTCAACCCCATAATTAAGAAGCCATTATGATAATTACACCAAAAAGAGGGGTCAGTACATGATGCAAGATTAGCCTGGCACATGTGAAACGTAATGTATTTTTAAATGCAGGACTTCACAG
Source organism: Entelurus aequoreus (assembly GCF_033978785.1). Lineage (NCBI taxonomy): Eukaryota > Metazoa > Chordata > Actinopteri > Syngnathiformes > Syngnathidae > Entelurus > Entelurus aequoreus. The sequence continues at coordinate 30,640,123 of NC_084746.1, forward strand.
GGGGAGTGGCTTCCATGGCAGAAAGGGGGAAAAAAAACCAAGAGCGCTGACAAAAATGGTGACACACTGAGAACACCTGTGCATGCAGTATATTCACCAGGCTATGAAGAATTACAAGTTTCTGCTAACTGTACACAAATAAATAGGATATATGCAGATAAATGGCTACTAAATAAATATATTCGCAGATGTGACTGTACAATACAGTAGCTAATAAATACAATATATGTACTAAACTACACATGTACAGTTGTGACTGAATACACAATCAATAGTGCAACTATCACCATTAAAACTATACATGAGTAAGTACTAGACAGACAAATCAAGATTTGTATACAGTGTACTCACCGACAACAAATTTAAGGCGGAAATCATAATTGTTTTGCCTTAAATTGATAACCGCATTTTTCGGACTATAAGGCGCACCTAAAATCTTTTTATTTTCTCAAAACTCGACAGTGTGCCTTACAACCCGGTGCGCCTAATGTACAGAATAATTCTGGTTGTGCTTACCGACTTCAAAGCAATTTTATTTGGTACATGGTGTAATAAGTGTGACCAGTAGATGGCAGTCACACATAAGAGATACGTGTAGACTGCAATATGATGGCAGTCACACATAAAAGATATATGTAGACTGCACCATGATGGCAATTTGACTCAAGTAAACAACATTTTATATGTTCCGTTGAAAATATAGAACATTATACACGGCACTTTAAAATCTATCAAAATGTTTTAGTACGAATTTGTAAGCTTTGAAGCCGCACCGCTTGATGGATTGTACTGTGCTTCAACATACGAGTATTATTATGGTGTGTGTATAAGGTAAGACATATTATCTGCCCTTTTTTTTCGCAATTTTATGCAAAAGCAACTTTTCTTACCTTCTGGAACCTGCTGATCTGTATTTGGGATCTACATAAGTCCTGAAAGTTTGCATGCGTCCGCCTTTGTAGTTCATGATGACGCCGTAGTCGATAAGCTTCTTCTTTTTCTCTATCTTCTTGTTATGGGACATTCATCCTCCGCTGTTGCCATTTGTAAAATAAAGTAGCGTAAAGTTCTAACTTATATCTGTCAGTAAACTCACCATGGAAGCGCTAAAACATACCGGTGTAGTGAGTGTACATTATTCACCCAAGGAACTTTATTTATTAGAGTTCCGGTCGGACGGTTTTTCACGGGACACATTTCCGGCGTTGTTGTTGCACTAGTGAGCCACGGATGAGGAGATGCTGCTCCGTTATTGATTGAAGTAAAGTCTGAATGTTATTAAAACAGTTAGCTCCATCTTTTGACACTTCTTCCACTCCCGTCCTTGCACGCTACACCGCTACAACAAAGATGACGGGGAGAAGACGCTGTCGAAGGTGAGCCACGTGAATAAAACCGCCCACAAAACGGCGCATCCTGAAGCGACTGTCAGAAAGCGACTTGAAGATGATCTGTAAAACATAATCTATGCAACATTATGACCAAAGAACCACCATCACATGTTATGTAGACCACAAGGAAGTGTTTTACATTTAGAATTTAAAAGACCTCTTTAATGCGCCCTTTATCCGGTGCACCTTTTGCATGAAAATAGACCTGAATAGACCCGCTTATTATAATCTGGTGCGACCTATGCTCTGGAAAATACGGTAATATATTTTTGGGTGACTGTCCAAAAGCTAATTGAGTGTAATCAGAGAGTAACATGCTACATTTACTTACTTACTTTTTACTTTGACCTGCGTATTTTTGTGAAGAACGAACGCTACTTTTACATTGTTACATTGTCTCATTCCGATTGCAGTATTATCATTTTATTTATTTATAATCTATCGATCGCTGCTTGCATTAATTTGGCTCATGAGAGAGACTTCTTCCAGCGGGCACTGTCAAATCTGTAAAATGCACCTTTTGTAGTACATGTTGTAGTAGGGTGTCTCGTGCAAAAAAACACAAACGTACACTAACTAAAGTTCCAGTGCAAATACCATTGAAAAAACATTGGTATTGAATAACATGTGAAAATTTCACATCATGGTTATTGTGACTAAAATGATCACTGTGATTATCAATATTATTGCGGCATTGTTGAATGTACACAAAAACTACTTATATTTTCTACTCTATATATTTCTTTGAATAACTTAAATAAATGGACACACTGTTAGAAAATTATTTTTCATGTTTTGTGTTTCTTATGCTTCATTGATAGTTTTAGTCTTAATATTTGATCTGTTTTTAATGGCTAAGCTTTCATTCTTTTAAATATTGGTTTGTACTGTAGTACTTTCAGATTAATCTAAACGAGAAGTGTGTAACAAATAAAATCTGTTATTTATTCGTTCTAGTAAGCGTTGTGGTGTCCTACTCAGTTTAGCGGTCCTTGAACGCTCTCTAAAAACACCTCTGTCCCATATTCTAGAATAGTATAGAACGATTACTGTGTTCAAAGCGAGCTCAGCGTGTAGGTTCAATGTGCACAATTAAATATTTTAGTTTAAATTGGGGTATGTTTTTTTTTAGTGGGGAAGGATATTAATGTATCTTGTTTTCATGTCAGTATTTAAGCTAGTGAGCTGGTGCCAGTCAGTCCATGAGTTTATCAAAGTCCACTTATCAATTACCGTTTTTCAAGGATTTAAATTTAAAAAGTAATACTAACCGTCGGGAGTTTTACCGCAGTTATCGTTATTACAGTTTATCGTTATATCCCTACTCAATACTTTAGTTGTTTTTTTTTACCTAATACTTACTGATTCTTACTCAATTATTTGGATGACTACTTTTTACTTTCACTTGAGTCATATTACTCTAAGTAACAGTAATCTTAAGTACAATTTTTGGCTACTCTACACACCACGCAGACTATAAACTAAATATTCCAAACTATGGCCCAAAGTCCTGACCGCGGGAAGTCCAAAGTGAAAACATTTTTTTTTTTTAATTATTATTTTTAAAATTCTGTCCTTTCTAATCAATTTTCTACCGCTTGTGACTCTCGGCGTCTCCTAGCCGCTCAAGCAAATCATATTGTCTAAAAATGCATTTTCCCATCGATAATGTGACACTGCGGCGCAAGTGCGCGCTCATTCAGTCAATTAGTGCGCAAGGAATATATATATATATATATATATATATATATATATATATATATATATATATATATATATATATATATATATATATATATATATATATATATATATATATATATATATGTATTAGAGATGCACGGTTTGCGGACACAACCGCGAAGTCCGCAGATAATCCGCGGGTTGGGCGGATGCATGACGAAAAAAATAGATTTTAAATAGATTCGGGCGGGTGGCGGTTGAACCAATTCGGAAATATATATACATAGTTAAATGTTGTTACCCACATACGAAAAACGAGCAGCACTCTTTGAAACAGGCAATAATTCATCAGGCACTGCTGCAGCTGTCACGCCAAATTTCTTCCCCCCTACAAAAACCCTCCCCCCATTTACTTCCGGGGCTGCGTCCAATAAAGTCACAAAGTTGCCGGGGGTCCTTAAAAGGCACGCGACTGTCCTGTTTCGCGCCTGTACAAAAAAACCCAATAATCGATTTCTTCAGATTCCAGCAGCTGTCAAAGACGAAGTATCCTTCCAGCGACGGGCAGTCAAAGCCGAAGTGCTATCGATCGCTGTCAATGACGTAAGAGGAAACATGACCATGGAAGTAAATGGAGGGGGGGTTTGTCTTCAGGGGATTTTAAAATCCAGGTTTCCCTGCTCTTCAGGGGATTTTAAAATCTAGGTTTTTGCAGGCGTAAAATGCGAAACAGGCTTGTAGAGATTAAATAGCCTGTTTTTTCCTATGGGTGTACCCCGCCTTCCGCCCGAATGCAGCTGAGAGGCTCCAGCACCCCCCCCGCAGCCCCAAAAGGGACAAGCGGTAGAAAATGGATGGATATAGCTCTTTGAGTGTCTAGAAAAGCGCTATATAAATCTAATCCATTATTATTATTATAATATATATACATATATATATATATATATATATATATGTATATATATATATATATATATATATATATATATATATATATATATATATATATATATATATATATATATATACAGGTATATATATATATATATATATATATATATATATATATATATATATATATATATATATATATATATATATATATATATATGTATATATATATAGGTATATATATATATATATATATATATATATATAGGTATATATATATATATATATATATATATATATATATATATATATATATATATATATATATATATATATATATATATATATATATATATATATATATATATATATATATATATATATATATATATATATATATATATATATATATATATATATATAGTACAGGCCAAAAGTTTGGACACACCTTATCATTTCAATGCGTTTTCTTTATTTTCAAGACTATTTACATTGTAGATTGTCACTAAAGGCATCAAAACTATGACACCTGTGAAGTGAAAACCATTTCAGGTGACTACCTCTTGAAGCTCATCGAGAGAATGCCAAGAGTGTGCAAAGCAGTAATCAGAGCAAAGGGTGGCTATTTTGAAGAAACTAGAATATAAAACATGTTTTCAGTTATTTCACCTTTTTTTTGTTAAGTACATAACTCCACATGTGTTCATAGTTTTTTGATGCCTTCAGTGACAATCTACAATGTAAATAGTCATGAAAATAAAAAGAAAACGCATTGAAGGAGAAGGTGTGTCCAAACTTTTGGCCTGTATGTACAAAAAAAATTGAAGGCAGCAAACAATAAAAACCACAACTGAAATGCAAGAGGACTATTTTTAATAATTGTACACACGTAGTTCAGGTAATTGTGTAAATCCTACAAGAGGAAGGACAAAGAAACGACAAACATACATAATTTAGCAACATTAAATAAGCGGTTCGTTAAAGACAGTTTTCGATCCCGCTTGTGGGCGTGGCCAAGTGTACCTAATGTAGTGGCCGTGGGGTGTACGTTCAATTTGGGTGCGTTCCTCTTTAAAAGACGTCATCGCGCGCAGCCCAGCGGTTGACAGATTCGGGAGTGAAGATGCTGCGTTCACGGGCCACATCTAGGAGCCCTTCCCTTCCGACAAGGGGTCCGGAGTGAGTGACATCCAGCCGGTTTCGGACACGGGTGGTCCGACACTCGCCGGGGGACGACCGCTGCTTGAACGCCGTGTCATGACATGCGCCCTCCGGGCTGAACAGCTGACAAAGACTCCGGACTCGGAACCACGTCTAGCCAATTGAATACTGCAGCCGTCACCGAAGAAAGGATGCGTTCACTGACCGCGCATGGCTGAGTGATGGGGGAGAACAACATCCAGTCATCGTGAAAGGTAGCAGATGTTTGCTGCTCTTCAAACGTATGCTGCACGATTTTGAAGGTACGCTGTCAAGCAAGGCCAGGCTCATTTTTTCTCCTGTTGCTGTCAAATCTGTTCCCTGTAATGCGTTTATTAGCCCCTGTGGAGGTGACAGGAAGGATGCAATGCTGCAGATTATTGTTTTTCTCTTTATTATGAGACACAATATATGTAGTAAACTACACATGTACAGTTGTGACTGAATACACAATCAATAGTGCAACTATCACCAATAAAACTATACATGAGTAAGTAATAGACAGATACATCAAGATTTGTATACAGTTTACTCACCGACAACAAATTTGAGGCGGAAATCATAATTGTTTTGCCTTAAATTGATAACCGTATTTTTCGGACTATAAGGCGCAATTAAAAATAGTTTTATTTTGTCAAAACTCGACGGTGCGCTTAACAACCCGGTGTGTCTAATGAACGGAATAATTCTGGTTGTGCTTACCCACCTCGAAGGAATTTTATTTGGTACATGTTGTAATAAGCGTGACTAGTAGATGGCAGTCACACATAAGAGATATGTGTAGACTGCAATATGATGGCAGTCACACATAAGAGATACGTGTAGACTGCAATATGACTCAAGTAAACAACACCAACATTTTATATGTTCCATTGAAAATATAGAACATTACACACGGCGCTCAAAAATCTATCAAAATGTTTTAGTATGACTTTGGTAAGCTATGAAGCCGCACCGCTTGATGGATTGTACTGTGTTTCAACATACAGGTATTATTATGGTGTGTGTATAAGGTAAGACATTATCTGGCGTTTTGTTTCACAATATTATGCAAAATAAACTTTTCTCACCTTCTGGTACCTGCTGATCTGTATTTGGGATCTGCATAAGTCCTGAAAATTTCTGCGAGTCCTCCTTTGTAGTCCGTGCCGACACCGTAGTCGATAAGCTTCTTCTTTTTTACTCTCTTCTTGGTATGGGACAAATCGGTTCCCTGTAATGCGTTTATTATATATACATATATATATATATATATATATATATATATATATATATATATATATATATATATATATATATATATATATATATATATATATATATATTTATATATATATATATATATATATATATATATATATATATATATATATATATATATATATATATATATATATATATATATATATATATATATATATATATATATATATATATATATATATACACACAGTATATACACACAGTATATATATATATAAATATATGTATATATACACACACAGTATATATATAAATATATGTATATATACATACATATATATATATATATATATATATATATATATATATATATATATATATATATATATATATATGTATATATATATATATATATATATATAATGTGTATATATATATATCTATCTATATATATATATATATATATATATAATATATATATATATATATATATATATATATATCTATATATATATATATATATATATATATTTATATATATATATATATATATATATTTATATATATATATATATATATATATATATATATATATATATATATATATATATATATATATATATATATATATATATATATATATATATATATATATATATATATATATATATATATATATATATATATATACATACACTACCGTTCAAAAGTTTGGGGTCACCCAAACAATTTTGTGGAATAGCCTTCATTTCTAAGAACAAGAATAGACTATCGAGTTTCAGATGAAAGTTCTCTTTTTCTGGCCATTTTGAGCGTTTAATTGACCCCACAAATGTGATGCTCCAGAAACTCAATCTGCTCAAAGGAAGGTCAATTTTGTAGCTTCTGTAACGAGCTAAACTGTTTTCAGATGTGTGAATCTGATTGCACAAGGGTTTTCTAATCATCAATTAGCCTTCTGAGCCAATGAGCAAACACATTGTACCATTAGAACACTGGAGTGATAGTTGCTGGAAATGGGCCTCTATACACCTATGTAGATATTGCACCAAAAAAACAGACATTTGCAGCTACAATAGTCATTTACCACATTAGCAATGTATAGAGTGTATTTCTTTAAAGTTAAGACTAGTTTAAAGTTATCTTCATTGAAAAGTACAGTGCTTTTCCTTCAAAAATAAGGACATTTCAATGTGACCACAAACTTTTGAACGGTCGGTAGTATATATATATATATATATATATATATATATATATATATATATATATATATATATATATATATATATATATATATAAATATATATATATATATATATATATATATATATATATATATATATATATATATATATATATATTTCCGTGAGGACCTCCTTAACGTTTTTTAATCAATCAGAAGTATCAAGCAGCTAAACATGGATAGGTGTGGAGAGTGTTTGTCATTTTTCCCATCATGCTTTGTAATTGAT
>NC_084746.1:30652962-30722962 GCF_033978785.1 Entelurus aequoreus
AAAGGTTTGGTATTTTCAGCAGTTTATTACATTTCAAGCCACTGATGTCAGTGTTGCCTTATGGACGTGTGTTTTGATAATCACCGTGACTTAAAACTGTGTACATTCAACCTGGAGAACACATTCTGGTTCTACCAAGGCCGAGGACTGTCTTTAGTACAAATTGTAACTTTGTTTGGTTTTGTCAAATGTTAATGAACTTCTAACTTTGGAGTCTATAACCTTTCAGCATCTTGACAAAAAAAAAATACACGACACTAGAAAGAAAAAGCCAAAAATAACAATGCTTGGATCGACGTGTGACATTTTTTTTAAGAAGGGTTTCCTGAGAAAGCAAAGTTGCCTTAGATTGAGATACAGGATCAAATTAAGAGGGCTATTTTACAACACACACACACACACACACACACACACACACACACACACACACACACACACACACACACACACACACACACACACACACACACACACACACACACACACACACACACACACACACACACACACACACACACACACACACACACACACACACACATTTTCTTGTATTTCTTACCTTCTTGGGACCTCTGAAAAATGCCTACTTCTTTAGGACCACCCTTTCTAGATTTATAAAGATTTGTATTTACAACATTAATAATATATACATACTATGCAAATATAAAAAAGGTAAGCTTTTACTTCTTTATTTACTTCATTATTACAGTATGTCTCTATATACATATTTACTTAATATTTTTAATTCATTTTGGCCATTTCTATTTCCAACACACACTTGTTATTACATATGTTGGCCAGAATGGGAGCACTTCAAATTTTTACACACACTTGTTATTTCATATGTTGATCAGAGGGGGAGCACTTTTAAAACCGACAGCCAATTTAAAAAATCCCTTCTTTTTGGGACCACTCTAATTTTGATAGATTTCCCCACCAGGGTGCAAATGAGACATTCTCTATTAGATGCAATGGTTTTCCGTATTGGGACCATAGTTTCGGTCCTAACTTGTTCACCGGTCCTCATATGGAAGGTACTTTTCCTTGTTGATGTCTCAAGAAGGGTTGACAAAGAAGAACACACACGCGCACACACACGCACACACACACACACACCCACACACCCACCCACCCACCCACCCACACACACACACCCCACACACACACACACACACACACACACACACACACACACACACACACACACACACACACACACACACACACACACACACACACACACACTAGTATTTGTCCAGCAAGCCATTTTTTTCATGTTGCATCTTTAAGGTTCACGCCCACTGGCTGCAATGAATGACCCTGCACAATCGAACAAGAACAGCTTCTGCTATTTCTGCCAAAAATAATTTTGTCAAATGAATACCTCTCTGATTGGATTGTGCAGGCGTACCTAATGACGTGTCCAGTGTGTGTACTGTACGTACAGTAGAGCCGCAGCGATGTACATACACGCCAGCCAGCATTGTCAGTATTCTCTGTGATCAAGAGTTTCTCTTTGAAAGCTTCAGCTGAAATGTTTGTGCATGTTCACATTTTTCCGGAGCCTTTTAACTACAAACCGATCGTTTTATAGCGGATTTGTGTGAATGTCATTACTTTGGGTCAAGTTTCTTGTAAACCATTCCAAACAAAATTGAATAAAAATTATCTTGGGGTAAAAATAAAAAAAAAAGGATGTTGCTGGTTATTTTTGGCGAGGCTTTTAGCACAGTTTGTTCTCATGAAATAAATGTAAAAACTAGATCTGATGGGGATTTCTGATGATTTGTTGAGGCCAATTTGTTTTCAGTGAACTAAGTGTGACGACGTCACCACGTGTTAAGAAGCTAACCTATTATCAAAATTGGTCCTAATCATAACCAAATAGTTGCTGCAGATAGAACATATATTTTAAATGAATGTATTTAGTTTGATTATTTTGACAAATGTTATTGTATTATTTAGTTTTTGTTGATTGGATTTCACATGATTTAATTAATTTTATTTAATTAAATACAATTTTATTTTATTTTAATTCAAGCAATTTATTCAACAGTATGCTATTTAATTTTATCACGACCCCGAAGGGAATAAGCGGTAGAAAATGGATGGATGGATGGATTTTATTAATTACATTTTATTTGAATGTACTATTTTATTTCGTTTTTGAATTTTTGTATTTGATGTAGTTAATTCAACTTAGTTAATGTTATCTAATCTATTTTTATTTCAATTCGATAATTTTATTTAATTGTATTTAATTTATGTCATTTAATAAGATTTTATTATTAGAACTGTTGCAAGAACATTTCATTTGTTACATTTTGTTTGATTGTAATTAATTGTCTTCAATTTTACTTAATCCATTTTAATTAATGAATTGTATTCAATTAATTTGATTGAATTATTTAGAGTTTATTTAGCTTTATTTGATTAATTTTAAAGGCCTACTGAAATGATTTTTTTTAATTTAAGCGGGGATAGCAGATCCATTCTATGTGTCATACTTGATCATTTCGCGATATTGCCATATTTTTGCTGAAAGGATTTAGTAGAGAACAACGACGATAAAGTTCGCAACTTTTGGTCGCTGATAAAAAAAAAGCCTTGCCTATACTGGAAGTAGCGTGACGTCACAGGAGGAAGGACTCCTCACATTTCCCCATTGTTTACAATGCAGCGAGAGAGATTCGGACCGAGAAAGCGACGATTACCCAATTAATTTGAACGAGGATGAAAGATTCGTGGATGAGGAAAGTGAGAGTGAAGGACTACAGTGCAGTGCAGGACGTATCTTTTTTTCGCTCTGACCGTAACTTAGGTACAAGGGTTCATTGGATTCCACACTTTCTCCTTTTTCTATTGTGGATCACAGATTTGTATTTTAAACCACCTCGGATACTATATCCTCTTGAAAATGAGAGTCGGGAATGCGAAATGGACATTCACAGTGACTTTTATCTCCACGACAATACGTCGGTGAAGCTCTTTAGCTACTGAGCTAACGTGATAGCATCGGGCTCAAATGCAGATAGAAACAAAATAAATAAACCCCTGACTGGAAGGATAGACAGAAGATCAACAATACTATTAAACCATGGCCATGTAAATACACGGTTAATAATTTCCAGCTTGGCGAAGTTTAACAATGCTGTTGCTAAAAACGCCATTGAAGCTAACTTAGCTACGGGACGGCGGCGGCGGCGGGCGTTGTAGCTTTCGACGACACCCCGGCCGCCATCAGAGTCGGCAAGAAACATATATTTCCCCAAAGTTACGTACGTGACATGCACATAGCGACACGCACGTACTGGCAAGCGATCAAATGTTTGGAAGCCAAAGCTGTACTCACGGTAGCGCGTCTGCTATCCATCTCAAAGTCCTCCTGGTTGTGTTGCTGCAGCCAGCCGCTAATACACCGATCGCACCTACAGCTTTCTTCTTTGCAGTCTCCATTGTTCATTAAACCAATTGCAAAAGATTCACCAACACAGATGTCCAAAATACTGTGGAATTTCGGGATGAAAACAGAGCTTTTTTATATTGGATTCAATGGGTCTGAATACTTCCGTATCAACGATTGACGTCACACGCATACGTCATCATACATAGACGTTTTCAACCGGAAGTGTGGCGGGAAATTTAAAATTGCACTTTATAAGTTAACCCGGCCGTATTGGCATGTGTTGCAATGTTAACATTTCATCATTGATATATAAACTATCAGACTGCGTGGTCGGTAGTAGTGGCTTTCAGTAGGCCTTTATATAGTGTTATGTATGAACAAGTATGTATGTATGTTATGTATGTATGTATGTTATGTATGTATGTATGTTATGTTATGTATGAACAACTCATGAACAAGAGGCATCAATCTGCAGTAGTTGAATTACATTTTACCACTAGATGTCACCAAAGTCACATCTGTGAATTGCAGTTAACCTTAAAATGCAGTTACCATCTGGTGCCCAGCCGCTAGATGTCAGCACCGCGCAACTTTTTTTACGTTATGTAACTCAACAATTGCAGTAGTTTATGTACTTAGTGGCGAATGTTTGGTGATATTTCAAACAGCTGATGATAAATATGTTATATTTGATGCAATGAGTAGAGAGAACACATTTATTCAGCCATTTGGCCTGCTTTGCTTTAATGGTTTTGACAATCTAGGATGCTCATGTTACATATAGCAAATCATTGGATTCCTAAGATACATTTTCACTAAGACAATAACTATTTGTTTCAAGGATCATAACCCTTCCTCGTCATGTAGCTGCTCCCAGGTTTATTGAGCTTTCCCCAAAGTCTCCTCATCAGTCTGCTGTCAAACACGTGCACTACATCACCACGCATCTTCGGCCTGATAGCCTTGACCCAGCCGTAAGTGCTCATAAAACATACTAAATGAAGGTAAAAAAAGGCACAAAAAAAGTTTTACTGTCTGTAGGTGAGCAGATTTGTCAGCGAGTTGCAGCAGGGAGAATATTTACGCGTTTATATTCCTGTTGAGCTATTAGCGCAAAAAAACGGTCATGGTTTTCTAACGTGCTTGAAAAAAAAATCAAGCGAACCTCAACCTCTGACCTTTTGAACTGACCACGTGACTGCATTGGAAAAAAGAAAAAAAGTTACATGAGTGAGGAAAAGTGTCCAGCGTCCTATTTAACTAGTAATATACAATTGCAGTATTTTTGCAATAGTTTGTTGGTACTGATAAAGTTCTGAAGAACAAATTTTTACAGGTAAAAGTTATGCTGCTGAATGTATAAACTACAATCAGAAATATTGGCGTAAAAACAGCTGTGTGCTTTTGGAAGAAGACAATGATAAAGTTAAAGGAAACAACTCCTAATATACATTTGAACACTATTGATGTGGGTGAAATTCCACTCCAGTCCTGTAGGTGGTGGTAATGCAATTATATTGTATATTGTAAGGAGAAACAATTCCCGGATTTGTACCAAAATTTTATTTTAATTGAAAATGTTAGTTTTTTCCTTTTTATACACAATACTGTGTAATAGATAAATAATATAATACACAAATGATAAAATGAAGTAAATACATCTGAAATGAAATAAAATAAACAGAAAAAATAAAAACATTCAAAATACTTGGGGTGCTCAAAAAATAGATTTGTATTCAAATTGTGATTCTTATTCATCCCTGTTTCAAATCAATTATTCATATTTTTAAAAAATAGACTTTTAAATTATATTATTATATTTTTAAGAATTCATTTTTTCAAAAATCAGTTTTTTAGCCCATCTGTGTGCCAAATAACATATCGCCGGAATCGGTTCGACTCGAGAATCGAGTTGAATCGAGAATAGTTTTCGACTCAAATCACACACAATTCCTAAAAAATACAAAAAAATAGAAACAATTAAAAAAAAGTCCTTGTGTTTGCCCTAATTATGTATTTTATTCAGAATGATGTGACTTGGGGTATAAATATATTTAAAAAAAAAGTTATGTTATGTTATTATTAGATACTATAATTTGTAGGGGTGGAACAATTTAACTACAATTCGACTCGATTCAGATTTGTTCTTGCCAATACGCTTCAGGGACGATATTTTTTTAAAACGACTCGATCCGAAATGATTCAGTTATTTAGAATTGATTAAGTAACGTTTTAGCAAAAAAAAAAAAAAAAAAATCAACCAATGTGACTTTGGAATATATAGTGGATACTGCAGGTGAATATTTAGTTTTTCAACATAAAATAATACAATATAATACCAAAAATAAAGTGCAACCAACACCTCGGGTTGAATTAACAGTAGATTTACCTACTACTTTATTCTTGTTTTTTGACACCGAAATAATACGAATGCAAAATAAATGTATATAAAAAATTAAGTGCAACCAAATGTTTTAAGATTAAATGAGCCGTGGTTTGACCTGCCACTCCTCTCATTTTAGTAAACCGCTACGGAAGCGGAGAAAAGTCACAACACAATAACATGAAGCCACAACACAACAAGCTTCAGCTACAGCATGATTGCAAAAGCCACAACACAACAACATGAATCCGCACTACAACAACATAAAGCCACAACACAACAGCCACAACACAACAACATAAAACCACAACATAACATGAAGCCACAACATAACTTTCAGCTACAGCACGATTGCAAAAGCCATAACACAACAACATAAAGCCACAACACACCAACATAAAGCCACAACATAATAACATGAAGCCACAACATAACAACTTTCAGCTACAGCACGATTGCAAAAGCCACAACACAACAACATAAAGCCACAACACAACAACATAAAGCCACAACATAATAACATGAAGTCACAACACAACAACTTTCAGCTACAGCACGACTGCAAAAGCCACAAGACAACAACATAAAGCCACAGCACAATAACATGAAGCCACAACACAACAACTTTCAGCTACAGCTTGATTGCAAAAGCCGCAACACAACAACATAAAGCCACAACACAACAACTATAAGCCAAAACAATAATACAAAGACGGAACATAAGACAGAACAGAAGTGACAGTGAACAAGTTTCGACATCTTGCCGACTTCCTGAGACGGGAAGATCAAAAAAGTGTAATGAACGAAGTTGGAAAAGTAAAACACGTCATAAGTCATGAATAACTTTTTTTTGTACTTTTCCAATAATACTGTTGAGGGAGTCGATCCGTCACCATGACGAGCTCCTGTCACACTCTTGTGATGGTTTAGAACTTATTTTTGCCTTTTCTCTTTGTGTGACATTTTAGTTCCTATCCTGTGCTCTTATTTTGTAAGGGTCACTTCCTCGTGCCGTGCACACCTGCTGCCTGATCGGCAGCCGGGACACACCTGCTGCCTGATCGGCAGCCGGGACACACCTGCTGCCTGATCGGCAGCCGGGACACACCTGCACCCGCTTGCCAATCAGTCCTTTATTTCAGGCGATCATTGTTTGGCACTGCGCATGCTCTGTACTGCCTATTTCCGCCTATTGATTGTCACAATAAGTTCAATGACTCGAGCTTCTTTTCTTGCGCTGTTCTCCCACTTCATGGTAAGTGTGTTTTCTTTTGTCTATAAACTCTTAATATTGGGCTCACATCGCCAAAGCTGCCTCCAGCTCGTTGTGTCCATCACATCATTTGTGGTTATTGTGTATTGTGTTGTGATTTATGATATTGTCATGTTGCGTTTGCATTTGTTGTGACCTTTCTCAGCGAACGGAGCAATCCGACATTCTTGTTTCGCCAACTTATGGCGATGACATCCTTAAACGTCCTTATAATTAAAAGTGTTAAACTTCATTAAAAGTCTGACATTCTTAAATCCAATGTTTTCCTTTTTGTAGTATCGATTAAAATCAATTATTGTCCTTTTAAAACAATACCTATGTTCCAGAAGGCAAACTTGTAGATGTCTCGTGTATTCTGGACCATAGGGCGCACCAGATTATAAGGCGCACTGCCGATGAACGGGTCTATGGAAGTCTCCTTTCATACAAAAGGCGCACCGGATTATAAGGCGCATTGAAGGCGTCATATTATAATTTTTTTCTAAATGCAAAACACTTCCTTGTGGTGTACATAACATGTAATGGTGGTTCTTTGGTCAAAATGTTGCATAGATTATGTTTTACAGATCATCTTCAAGCCGCTTCAGGATGCACCGTTTTGTGGGCGGTCTTATTTACGTGGCTCACCTTCGGCAGCATCTTCTCCCCGTCATCTTTTTTGTAGCGGTGTAGCGTGCAAGGATGGGAGTGGAAGAAGTGTCAAAAGATGGAGCTAACTGCTTAATAACATTCAGACTTTACTTCAATCAATAACGGAGCAGCATCTCCTCATCCGTGGCTCACTACTGCAACAACAACGCCCGAAATGTGTCCCGTGAAAAACCCTCCGACCGGAACCCTCTAATAACTAAAGTTCCGTGGGTGAATTATGTAAACTCACTAGAGTTTTTAGCGCTTTGATAGCTAGTCTACTGACAGATATAAGTAAGAACTTTACACTACTTTATATTAGAAATGGCAACAGTGGAAAACGAATGTCACATAAGAAGGTAGAGAAAAAGAAGAAGCTTATAACTACGGCGTCGCCACGGACTACAATGGCAGACCTGCGCACATTTTCAGGACTTATGCAGATCCAAAATACACATCAGCAGGTACCAGAAGGTAAGAAAAGTTGGTTTTGCATAATAATGCGAAACAAAATGCCAGGTAATATGTCTGCTAATAGGTGCCATTTTGCGGTCCTTATACACGCAATAATATTAGTATGTTTAAAGCACAGTACAATCCATCAAGCGGTGCGGCTTCACAGCTTACCGAAGTCGTACTAAAACATTTTGACAGATTTTTGAGTGCCGTGTGTAATGTTCTATAATCTCAATGGAACATTTAAAGTTTTGGTGTTGATTACTGGCGTCATCTTGCAGCCTACACGTATCGCTTATGTGTGACTGCCATCTACTGGTCACACTTATCATTTCACCATGTGCCAAATAAAATAGCTTTGAGGTCGGTAAGCACAACCAGAATTATGCCGTACATTAGGCGCACTGTCGATTTTTGAGAACTGAAAGGATTTGAAGTGCACCTTATAGTCCAAAAAATACGGTAGTTGAATCTTAGGAATACAATATCAATTAATCGTACATTTTTTTTTATAGTGGACATGTTTATGCTTACCATTACCCACATATATCATTCCTATACCTTACTTATCTGAAGTATCTTTACCGTACATATTCAAATGACTATGATGCACACTTGGTGTTCAGTGTGCAATACCGATTTTATTTTTGCCAGTAACAAGGTCAACAATGTGACATGCTGTCAATGGAAGGCACTAAATATCGACACCTCGAAACTGTTCCTGCATAAAACCGCTTTTTTTATTCCTCACATGCGTGTTGGTGACAACAATCTCTGTAGCGATGCGAAAGGTGCGGTCCATGTTGCGATTGTGAAAAACCCACGACCATCCGCTCCAAACCAGAGTGGGGCAGATTCTCCGTGCATGCGGTCCCGCACGGATCGTGTCCGTGTGTGAGAACATGGCACGGCGGGGGCGCGCGGGAGGGATGGAGAGTATAATCAAGCTGCAAAGATTAGGGGAAGACGAGTGGCGGAGGGTGTATGAGAACAGACACTATGGTTACATAAACACTAACCCAGTTCTGACTGGGGGTGGGGGGGGTCCTGGGGGCTGATTAACCGGGCTTTTGAATTGAAGCAGGCGAACCACAATGGGCGTCGTATTGTATTGCATCAGATTGAGTGCAGGTGAAGTCCAGTTCAGGTGACTTCTCCTTGTGTGTTTTTGGCGATCTAATCCTTTTTTGAGTACTTTTTCGGTGACAAGATCATCATCAACAGACAACATCAAGATAACATGATCGGATTAGTAACATTGCATACTAACGCCTGCTCTCCGAACTCTTTCTTCAATAAAGGCCTGTGGTCTCTTTCATAAACTGGTGAGGAAACACAGGTGAGGTAAAGTTGTAAAAAAAAAAAAAAATCAATGTGTGCACAAGTACTGCACATGCCTTTGACCTGTTCTGGGACTGTTGGTATATCCAATCGATACACCGGAGCCAAAATAGAATACCAATATTTATCCTCGGGGTCAGAAGAGTGTAGTGAAACATGTAGTGATTCTGAGAACATGTGTGCATCCTGCTGAGCAAACACAATAGCATGAGCATAGCTTGGTAAACAACATGTTGTACCCTTTAGTCGCCAGCAGAGGACCTCATTTTGACAATGAATGAATGAGAGAGTCCTCTGCAGACTGCTTCAGACCAGTTTCCCTGCTCCACATAGAGCTGGTCACACACATGCTGCATGAGAATGATGTCAGACTTGCTTTTACTGCCTCCTAATTGTTTTACAGAGTTGTAGAAGTGATCAGGACACCATCATGTGTTTTTTAAGACAATACTGAGTCATTACTGTAATGTTCTACTTAGAGGACACTATGTGTGCCTGTGTAATGCTTAGATAACATAACCTTGACCTACATTTAGAACTTATAGAGTTTGTTCCGAAAAATGTATTTATTTATTACCAACCGTCTTTTTTGTTCATTATCTCTTACTGGCTGAATATGTTAAAAAATGTTTTGTCCAATGAAAATTCTGCTTGTCTAATCTAATCTAAACTGCCTAAAGGGCCTTCAGAAGCAGGATTGCAGACCCGTGTCTCTTCTTAGAAATGATGCTGTTTCTTTAATTTTGAATATACCAGTGAGTTCACCCTGTCAGGTTTTAAAAAAACAAACTTTATTGAAATACACAACAGGCAGCACCAGCGTCAATTTGTCAATTATAGGGTCAAAATGCAATACATACAGTACAGGCCAAAAGTTTGGACACACCTTCTCACTTAAATGCGTTTTCTTCAATTTCGTAGATTGTCACCTGAGGCATCAAAACTATGACACCTGTGAAGTGAAAACCATTTCAGATGACTACCTCTTGAAGCTCATCGAGAGAATGCCAAGAGTGTGTAAAAAGGTAATCAGAGCAAAGGGTGGCCATTTTGAAGAAATTTGAATATAAAACATGTTTTCAGTTATTTAACTTTTTTTTGTTAAGTACATAACTCCACATGTGTTCATTCCTAGTTTTGATGCCTCCAGTGACAATCTACAATGTAAATAGTCATTAAAATAAAGAAAAACACATTGAATGAGAAGGTGTCCAAACTTTTGGCCTGTACTGTACACAACGAGCAATTTGTCAATTACAGAGTCAAAATGAAATACATATATTTTTATGCTTTGCCGAATAAAGGAATGAATCTGACCGCCAAGATGGAGGTTTATGTTTGCAAGCTAAAAAATGTCTCCAAACTGGACTTTCAGACAAAACAGACGGTTATGATGATAATGAGAACTAGATGGGGCAATTCCTGAAGGAAATGCGTGTGAATGCTCCAAAGCTGAAGTTGAACTGAAATGCTGATAGAATGTAGTATGAATGTAAGAATAGTTTGAATGTTGGAATGGTTTGAATAGGTTGAAAAATGTGAGAATTGTGGAAGTTTAAAAAATGGACCATTAATTTTGAATGAGGAAAATGTCCCTGAAAACTGTGAATTCTAGGAAATCCGTGAATTAAAAAAAAAGTTGTCGAATTTTTAATTAATTAATTAATACATTTTTTATTTTTAATTGCACACAATTTTGAACAGGCTGAATATTTTGGAGTTGGAACGGTTTGAATCGGATGAAAAATGTGGGAATCGTGGAACTTTGAAAAATGTTGGGAATTTCATGGACATTTTCTAATTTTGGGAAAAGCGGGAATTTTTTGGGAACATTTTGAGACTTGAATGTTCTGAATAAGTTGAAATGGTTGGTGTTGGAATTTTTCGAATCGGTCGAGAAATGTTGAAGTAGTTACGTTTGTAATCGAGAAATGGTATTACGGAATTCCAGGAATTTTGGGAAAACCGGGAATTTTTCCAGTTCAAAAAACAACTTTGTTTTTTGTCCTGATTTAAGAGGAATGGTTTGACGGTGGAACGGTTGAAGTGGGTTGAAAAATGTGGAATGAGTAGTCGCCAGAAGAAAGTGTTTGCTGGAGCCTATCTCAGCTGCATTCGGGCGGAAGGCGGGGTACACCCAGGACAAGTCGCCACCTCATCACAGGGCCAACACAGATAGACAAGTCATTGTCTGATATTCATGATTTTTTTGCCAATATTTTCTACATTATATTTCTCCAATTTTATCACAATAGTATGGATTTACTGTAATGTAATGGTTATAGAACGTAGCACAGGGGTGTAAAACGTACGCATCAGGCCCACAAACATGTTTTATCCGGCCCGCAAGAACTTAGCTGACATAAGCTGTTGTTCTAAATGTGTCCACTGGATGTCGCAATTGCAATTTTTTGTAGGGGGTGGAGCTATGTCAACACTTCCTTGTTTGGACACTACGTACTTACGCAGCTTGTTCATACCTTGGTTGTCAAAAAGATGTTTTTGGTAATGTAACCTGTGACATTTTTACCAAAATAAACAAATCTGTACATTTCGTGTTGTACTTATGACTGGGGACATATTTTCTGGCCGCACATAAATATGTTAAAATAATGTGTATTCCTTCTAACTTCATGTTAGTGTCAATTTGAGTCCAAATTGACACGTTTTGTTGTAGAGGATGCTACATATGTACCAAATAAACCACATGATGTTAGTGCATCAGTTGAGGAAAATTAGTAATGTGAGTGTGAATGTTGTCTGTCTATCTGTTTTGGCCTTGTGATGAGGTGGCGACTTGTCCAGGGTGTACCCCGCCTTCCGCCCGATTGTAGCTGAGATAGGCTCCAGCGCCCCCCGCGACCCCGAAGGGAATAGGCGGTAGAAAATGGATGGATGGACATTAATAACATCATGTAATTAGATTTTGAGATTAGTATTCATTTCATATTCTGATAGATTCAAAATTAACACTAATTAGAGCATTTTAAAACTCTGCCAAACTCAATTCCACGTATTTGACTGAAAAACATTATCACATCATTTATTTTAGAGAGTATAAATAACAATGAATGAAGATAGAATTCTATTAGGTGTAAAAAACAACTACATTATGACTCGTACATTTTCAGATTGTGCTTGTTTTTTTGTTTTTTTTAACAAAGAAAACAATCTGAATGTGTCTTTACTTTTAAGTTATCATGCCACGGAGGAGCCACAAGTTCCTTTTACAGTTATGTGAAAAAAATTAGGAAAACTTTTTTATAGATTAGGTTTTCATATGATTCAGTTTTAGGCAAAATTTTCCCCAAAAATCTGAATCAGTTTTCATACACTCCGAGTTTTAGTACGATTAAACACAAGTTTGTAGCTCACTCTGTTTTTTTTAATAGATAGTGTACGTCTGAAAAATACCCTACCATAAAGTTGTAGCAGGCGGTAATACAATAATACAGTGGCACCTGGAGTCACGGACCTAATTGGTTCTTGAACAGGGTTGGTAAATAGAAAAGTCTTTATATTGAAATACATTTCTCCAAACATTGTAAACATGACTAATGGGTTCTTAACTCCACAAAAGTCCATATTTTAGTAAAAGTGTGCACACTTAAGCACAATATAAAGCACTATACAGTTATGTAGATCAAACACAAATAACAAGGAGCGTTATGAGTGAACGTCGTATTTAATAACAAAGTCAAAACAGCAACAGACTGAACTGTCCTCATTTGTAGGCCCCCTGCCGACACGCACACACATTGTGACTAGACCTGTGGAGCACCCACACTTTAAAATCACAAAACTCCTTAACTTTAACAGCCAGGTCGCTATAATGATTAGGAGTAAAAGAAATACATCCACTTTACCTTATTTAATCTTCTTGGCGTACAGTGGAAGGGAGGGGTAGGAGGCATTGTCGACAATGCTGTGGATACTTCCTGGTGAACTGCTTGTCTATTGCTTTCTTTGTACTCGTATTGAGCTAGCAAAACTAGAAACATGCTGTAAAAAGGCTAAAAACACTTAAAAAGCACAAAAAGTAGCAATTAGCACAGTAGCTAATGACAGCACTGCTCTGCTGACTGAATGAGCACAAAAAATTCATCAGCCCGTCCAGAATGCATGTGCTGCCGGCCACAAAATGGCTGTGCTGCAGGTACACAATGGGTGGATGAAACATCCACACACTGAAACAAGGTTCGTAGAACAAAACATATTTTTATTCAGTCTGTGGTTCATAAATTGAAAAGTTTGTGTACTGAGGGGTTTTTAATCGATGTCAACAAAAGCCTTATAGAGTCTCTGTTTCCAGAGTGTCACTGAACGCACCACACCGCTACGGTAAGTGTAGCCAAACAATCAAGGGTAACATGGCGCTTACTGATTGCCCTCCATAGTTTTAGTAGTTTGCCCTCTTTCCTCACCACTCGTTATAGTCTTCAATAACGGTGAAAGTGATGTTACCTGCAAATTTATCCAAAAATAGTTTTCTACATATAAAACTATAATGATTCTCTATAAAAAGTGTTTTTTGTTAATATATCTGGGTGTATCAAACCTCCTTTTTGCTTGCATAAATAACATTTGCTTAAGAAAATACCCCAATATTTGGAAACAAATGCAATTTGGTAGTCAGAATGAAAGCTTGTTTACCTTTCCAGACCCCATCTCATTGTGATTACCTACAGATGTCCAATGTTCTCCTGTTAGCAAAATGCATTCATATTCAGCCGGTAGGTGCAACTTGATGCTCGTGTTTGTGTAGTACAGTTGGTGTATCCTTGCTGTAATTGTCCCTCTCCAAGGTATTGTGCAACACATCAGCTATGGTGTTATGAATGCCATCTTCTTGCAAGACTTGGTCTTCACAGATGTTATGTGTCCTACATGTGGTGGCTGTCCGTGAAGCCAAGGCATACGTTTAACTGAACGGTGGTACTTTTGTTGACAACGTTGACGCAGGTAAAACGCCAGCATGTTTGCTTCTTGTCGAAGTAGCATTTGTGCTATCGGCGCCATCCTCGAGTTCTGCTTTAAGATGGTATTTTAAAGTGGATGTGCGCCAATGGTAAGGACTTTAGTCGCTGCAATACCCGCAAGTTACCTCAGTTTTATCTAAAGTTCTCTTTTGAAGCGAAATAGGCCGTCCTCATTGCAATCACAGACCGCGTAACAATGCGCACGTTTTGATTGATTGATTGAGACTTTTATTAGTACATAATGAAGCACAGTGAAGTATATATTCCGTACAATTGACCACTAAATGGTAACACCCGAATAAGTTTTTCAACTTGTTTAAGTCGGGGTCCACTTCATGATACAGATATATACTATCATATATACTATCATCATAATACAGTCATCACACAAGATAATCACATTGAATTATTTACATTATTTACAATCATATTTACGTCTTACCGGATGTGATCTTTACTTACATACAATAACGTGATACTTTTTTCATCACATGCATTAACACTGACAGCCCTAAACCGATACAATTTCATTTTTTTTCTTAGGTTTTTCACTAGTTCAACTAGGATATCGTATTTTCCGGACTGTAAGGCACACTTAAAATCCTTTTTTTCCCTCAAAACTCGACACTGCGCCTTATAACCCGGTGCGCCTAATGTACAGAATAATTCTGGTTTTGCTTACCGACCTCGAAGCAATTTTATTTGGTGCATGGTGTAATAAGTGTGACCAGTAGTTGGCAGTCAAACATAAGAGATAAGTGTAGACTGCAATATGATGGCAATATGACTCAAGTAAACAACACTAACATTTTATATGTTTTATTGAAAATATAGAACATTACACACGGCACTCAAAAATCTATCAAAATGTTTTAGTACAACTTCGGTAAGCTATGGCACCGCTTGATGGATTGTACTGTGCTTCAACATACGAGTTTTATTATGGTGTGTGTATAAGGTAAGACATTATCTGGCGTTTTGTTTTGCAATAATATGCAAGAGCAACTTTTCTTACCTTCTGGCACCTGTTGATCTGTATTTGGGGTCTGCATAAATCCTGAAAAATTGCTCGCGTCCGTCTCTGTAGTCAGTGCTGACGCCGTAGTCAATAAGTTTCTTATTTTTCTCTATCTTCTTGTTATGGGACATTTATCCTCCGCTGTTGCCATTTTTAATATAAAGTTCTTACTTATATCTGTCAGTAAACTCGCCATGAAAGCGCTAAAACATACCGGTGTAGTGAGTTTACATTATTCACCCAAGGAACTTTAGTTATTAGAAAGTTCCGGTCGGACGTTTTTTCACGGGACACATTTCTGGTGTTGTTGTTGTTTCCAGATGGGAAGATGCTGCTCCGTTATTGATTTAAGTAAAGTCTCAATGTCATTAAAACAGTTAGCTCCATCTTTTGACACTTCTTCCACTCCCGTCCTTGCAGGCTACACCACTACAACAAAGATGACAGGGAGAAGACGCTGCCGAAGGTGAGCCACGTAAATAAGACCGCCCACAAAACAGTGCATCCGGAAGCGACTGTCAGAAAGAGGCTTGAAGATGGTCTGTAAAACATAATCTATGCCACATTTTGACCAAAGAACCACCATTACATGTTATGTAGACCACAAGGAAGTGTTTTACATTTAGAAAAAATAATAATAATATGACTCCTTTAATGCGCCTTTTTAATCCGGTACGCCTTATATATAAAAAGATTGAAAATAGACCATTCATCGGCAGTGCACCTTATTGGCCGGTGCGCCCTTGGTCCGGAAAATATGGTACCTTTTTAAATAAAAAAATATCAACTTTATGTATATTTGTTCCCTCTAAAAACTACAATAACAATTAAATTTAAAAAAAATTGTTTTTGGGTGTCTGGAACAGATTAATTGGATTTACTCTACATTATTGCTTGTGAGGTCCATTGTTTTGGTTTTAATGGGACCCTTTGGAACAGGAAAATAACAATAACCTAGTAATTCATAGTTCTGTCAACACCACTAAAATGCTTTCTGGTGGTCCACCTGAAGGAGGGAGGAAGTTTCTTGCTTTGCGTTAGAACAAGCCTGTGGTTCTTGCCGGGCGGCCAGCAGGTACCAGTCCACAGAACTGCAGGGTCCTGTGGGGGCTAACTGGTCTCTGTGCTCATTAACATCCATTGCCTTCGCGGGCGCCTCTTTCCAGGAGTTCCCTTAGAAACAAATAAAAAAGAGAAGTGTTTTACATTTTAATGACTTTCCCACAGTGGCTGGTCCAATACTACAGCGTCCCCTATTTTTTTTTTGGGAGAGTCCCCACAGCTTAACAGAGGACGGGAAAAGACTGTGAGACTATGTCTCTGTCCACTCTGCCAGGCCAGCCAACAGAAGAGAGAAAAAAGAGGTTATAATCGGGTCTTTTTGTGGCGTGAGGCCAACAGGGGACAGCCTGGGTATTGTCCCCTCACGGCCCCTCTCTTCGCTCACGCTGCTTTGATTGTTTGTGCAGCCAACACGTTGTGGCACCCCCACAACTAGGGGTCACTTCCTTCACCAAGTTGATCCCTTTAAGTTTGTACAGGTATCTTTTTGTAACGTTTGGAATACTTCTACGTGCTGAGCTAAAGTGTGACAAAAACATTCTGAACAGCCCAAAAACTGCGGCTTAAACGATGCCGCCCCACAGCGTTGAAGATATAGGTTGACTTTAAAGCCAGTTATGCAACCACTGAGATGTGTCAAGTATGGCTTTTGTTCTCCATACGTAATCACCAGGCACAAAAATGCAATGTAATATGCATGCCAGGCCAGTAGTTGGCGATGTCACCTGGTAAATTATCTTCTTCCAAACTCCATCCACAGAGAGCCGCATACGAAAAGACTGAAGGATGCCAGGAGCCAATTCTGACATTTTTGCAGTGGTGTGCCATCAGGGCCAGCAAGGTCTTCTCTGCTGGCCTAACATAACCAGAAATCATGATCATAATCAAAGATAAAAATATTTTTGTATTTACTTTCCCTAAATATCCAAAAGTATTCATATTTTCTTCATGTCATATTATGCTCTTTCCGATGCTGTTGTTTTTAGGTTAGAGTTTGTATCCAATCAGAATTCAGCTAGCTTATGTTGCCATGCTGTACCAAATCTGCCAGCCTTCAGAATCAACAATGCGGGCGTCTTTGCACTGTAAGTGAACGGGGACATACAGTTGATAGACAATTGCTATAGCCAATCAGATCACGAGTTGTTGTCAGTAAGGCCTTCTAGCTGGCCTAATGCTGTGATTGGATACTCACTTGGGAGTCCCAAGTGAGTATCCAATCACAAGTTGCGAAAAACAGGAAGTTGCACCAGAACCATACGAGCCATAGAAAGACACAGAAAAAAGACCGGTACAATAACCATGAAGATAAAGTGTTTTGTCTTACACCTAGTAATCCGCTGTGGACAGACAAAGACAAGCAATGCAGGTTTAGCGAGCGGTACGCGCTCCCGCGAAGGAAATACATTTTTAGCAGGCAATCACATTTTGGCACAACACTTTCCCTCAAATCAACCGACTACGAGCGGTACCACTGGCTTACACTGTGTCGGATGGGTGCAACAAATTGTGAGTTCAAATATTTTATTTCTTTATCTTTTCATGTTTCATTGGTTTTATACAATTATTTAAATTTTGACAGTGCCACGTAAGATATGTTTCGATTGCTGAAGCGGGTTTATTGAATGTTAAATGCGCCGAAAAATAGACCGTTTTGTACACTGTTGAGGGGATTCAATGCACAGTAGCGTGCAAGTGGGTTTCTGTATAGTATCTCCAACCGTGTCCATGTGGTGACATAAATTACGGTATTTTGAGAGGTGAAGTCGGATTAAGTAGGACATCACTGAAATGCCACTGCATTTTTGACATCTTTAAATATGTTAAAACCATTACTTTAACACATTTATGAGACCACCTCTCGTAAAATTTTTCAGAAACTTGTTTGAATAAAAAAAGAAATATTAAATAACTTCTGTTCGGAAAAAAAAGTAAAATAAAAATATATACTGTATAGGTTTTGTATAATATATACATGTTTACTTTAAATATATATATATATATATATATATATATATATATATATATATATATATATATATATATATATATATATATATATATATATATATATATATATATATATATATATATATATATATATATATATATATATATATATATATATATACACACACACACACACAAAGTTTGGACACACATTCTCATTCAATGATTTTTCTTTATTTTCATGCTGTGCTGTGGGGCCCTATTGTAGTGAATCACACCTGAGCCATCATAAATTATTAAAATCTTTAATAAACATGGGAAAGTAAACAATGTGACATAGAACATTTTACATCAATCAATCTCGGGATCTAGATATCTGGTCAGGACACTCCTCACTCTTTTGCCTTCACCTTCATTGTCCATTCCTTTTTGGTGACTTTATATACTCTGGACCTAGATGTTGAGTCCGCGACATACGTACATGGTGGACAATAACTGATACAGTCTGCTTTGCCAGTCCAAAATCATTCGCCGTTTTTCGTAGTCTTCCTTCGAGGGCCATTAAATACAAAGCACACGCTACCTCTTTATCACATCCATGGTAGCCCGCATTTTCGTTGTTTATGCTTCGACAAATGGACAAAGTTTTTCCCTTAGTAGCATCACAGCTGACCTGGACATTCGAAAGTTCTCTTGCTGTCTCAGAAGTGTTGTATCCGAATAGCTGCAATTGCTTTCTCTTAAGGCACTCCTGTGTGATTTCCACAAGTCTGTACATGTAGAGAAAGGGGAAACACAGCATGTATGGATGACTCGCCTCCATATTTCTAGTGTTTACCTCTGAGTGGAAACAGGTTGTTATGAAGCTGGCTGTGGCACGTTCCTTCTGACGTAACTCCCTGTGTGGGGCTCTGTCTTTCTGGCTTCCTCTCCGAACTCTGTTTGTAAACGATCAATGAGTCCGTACAAAGCTAAGAGCCGGAGATTCAAGAAATACACGGCACACTTACCCGTGTAAAAAATATCTGAGGAGGGTTACCTCAAACAATGGTGTAGTGTGGCTGAAACGGGGCTTAGGCTAAATAATAATTATCAGGCTTAGTGTAGACATAGCCTAAGTTGTTTTGTCGTTGAGCTTTGGCATTCCGAAATGTTTGGCCTGAATAAAAACTGACTCAGTTGACGACCGGGAAACAGGACACGTTTGGCAGCTGCTCAAACCTCGTCTATTCATATAGATCGATTCCACCATATTTACTTATTTTTAAGGTGGCAAGCCTTTGGAACGGGTGCAATTAGTTTCGGTACATTTCCTTGAATTTTTTTTCTTTTATACAATCCGTTTTGATCCAGTTTGTTGCTCTCTCTCACAATACCGCTGGTTAAGCACAGCTCGATCTGGGCGATATATCGAGTCTGTAAGATATATCGATATATTTTTAAACAAGATATGAATTAAGAAAATATCGTAATATCTATAATTTATTTCACATTAAAATGACCAAACACCGCTTAGTTGTGTTTCTTGTTCTCCCCGCTTCCCACTCCCTCGCAAAATTCAATGGGCTACTAAACCCCTCCTCGTCGTCCTTCCAAGACATACTTGCACGTATAGAAACATCCACGATTGGTTGGTTGTTAACTATGCTGAGTCACGATTGGTTGAAAGTAGGGCAAAACATTAGGGACAGGCCAATCAGAGGCAAGGTAGGGCGGGTCATCAAACCAGGAAGGGAAATCACTACAGACATGCCAAATGACGACGAGAGAGTCGGAGAAAAGAAAGAGGGAATATTCAAGCGGGTGATTTATATATTAAAAAAACTAGTGGAAGATGGCAGAGGGATTCACTTCTTTAGATTTTTCTTTTATCGTTTGTAGACGTCGTCCAGGAAACCCACAATGCGTCTACTTGGCCACATTTGGACAAATGTATGTGTGTGGATAAAACATTCATTTGAGTTGTTTACCATGTAAACCCAAATCAAAACTTGTTCTTGAGTTGCCAAGCCGGGTATATTTCACACAAGAAATGCTGCCAAAAATGTATGGCGAAGTGAGGAAGATCATAGCCGCACAATTAAGTCAAGTCACTTACTTGGCGCTGACCAGAACCGTACGTGTGTAACAGTCCATTACATCGTCGACTGGGAATTAAAAAGTGCCTGCCTGCAAACTTATGTTTTATCTGAGTTTGATACATTTTGTATTATTTGCACAGCGATGTTATTTATTTTACGTAGAAAGAATATTTTTAAATTGTATTTCTGTTATGTAATTATGTGCTACTTATACAGTTTATTTTCTGTGCTGTTCATACCATCTTGACTAACTGGGTTAATAAAAGTGCCACTGACTGTTTACACTACAATTGTCATTCACTTCAATTTCAGTGAATCTCGCTCAAAAATGTATATATTTATATGCATACTTTCACCGGAAAATATATAGAGATACATATCGAATATCGAGTTTAAGTAAAAAATACACCGAGATATACTTTTTCGTCCGTATCGCCCAGCCCCAAGTACAGCCATGTAAACAAAAACTTCGCCCAATGGCTACTCATACCCACAATGCATTGCGAAATCTTGTATTGAGGGGGAACTCCCGCCCTAATTTCAGACGCAATCTGGACAAAGAACTGAGTGCTACGTGTCTGACTTGCTGCTCTCGTTTTATCTGTATCTACAGGTCTGTCGCTGGTGAAAATGACCAATATATGCTCTTAAAGCCATGAAATACTTACAGAATCGTTGGGAAGATGTAATTGTATCCACAAACTGACATATTTGATCGCCCATGACGTGTTGCTGACAGCAGTTATACGTGACTTTTCGCAGCGTTTTGAGAGCTTTTTAGCCCTCAACTGTGTCCTACAGGCAAACTGTTTGAGTTTGACATGCTATTTCACTGCCCATGTAGTTAGCCCTCATCTCTGTCTTGTAAGCAAGACAATTGATTGTATTTGAGTGATTTAGATGTACATTATATCGCCAAACGTATTTGGCCACCCATCCAAATGATCAGAATCAGGTGTCCTAATCACAAGTGTATAAAATCAAGCACTTAGGCATGGAGACTGTTTCTACAAACATTTGTGAAAGAATGGGCTGCTCTCAGGAGCTCAGTGATTACCAGCGTGAAACTGTCATAGGCTGCCACCTGAGCAAAAAATCCAGTCGTGAAATTTCCTCGCTCCTAAATATTCCCAAAGTCAACTGTCGGCTTTATTATAAGAAAATGGAAGAGTTTGGGAACAACAACAACTCAGCCACGAAGTGGTAGGCCACGTAAACTGACAGAGAGGGGTCAGCGGATGCTGAAGCGCATAGTGCAAAGGCTTTCTGCACAGTCAGTTGCTGCAGAGCTCCAAACTTCATGTGACCTTCCAATTAGCCCACGTACAGTACGCAGAGAGCTTCATGGAATGAGTTTCCGTGGCCGAGCAGCTGCATCTAAGCCATACATCACCAAGTCCAATGCAAAGCGTCGGATGCAGTGGTGTAAAGCACGTCGCCACTAGACTCTAGAGCAGTGGAGACTCATTCTCTGGAGTGATTAATCACTTTTCCATCTGGCAATCCAATGGACGAGTCTGGGTTTGGAGGTTGCCAGGAGAACGGTACATTTCGGACTGCATTGTGCCGAGTGTGAAATTTGGTGGAGGAGGAATTATTGTGTGGGGTTGTTTTTCAAGAGTTGGGCTTGGCCCCTTAGTTCCGGTGAAAGGAACTTTTGAATGCTCCAGGATACCAAAATATTTTGGACAATTCCATGCTCCCAACCTTGTGGGAACAGTTTGGAGCGGGCCCCGTTCTCTTCCAACATGACTATGCACCAGTGCACAAAGCAGGGTCCATAAAAACATGGATGACAGAGTTTGGAATGGATGAACTTGACTGGCCTACACAGAACCCTGACCTGAACCTGATACAACACATTTGGGATGAATTAGAATGGAGACTGAGAGCCAGGCCTTCACCACCAACATCAGTGTGTGACCTCACCAATGCGCTTTTGGAAGAATGGTCGAAAATTTCTATAAACACACTCCGTAACCTTGTGGACAGCCTTCCCAGAAGAGTTGAAGCTGTAATAGCTGCAAAAGGTGGACCGACATCAAATTGAACCCTATGGGTTAGGAATGGGATGGCACTTCAAGTTCATATGTGAGTCAAGGCAGGTGGCCAAATACTTTTGGCAATATGGTGTATATATCATTTGGGCTCCCGCGCTCACACATTGTTGTACATTTAGAAATTAAAACAACGTTTTTGGCAAATAGTTTATTGTAGATATGGATAAATGATTAATTGATAATAAACACATTTAGTAACATCATGTTTACACTGTGGAAGTCTTTGATACGTATCAAAAGGGGTTTACATTTAAAGATATTTCCTCAGAGTAATTTATTACGTGTATAAATCATGACGTGTAGCAGATAATAAGTTGCTTGTTTAAATATTAGTGCTGTTACAGTGTTTGCCCTATGTCAGTACAGTGGGAGGCTGTGTACTTATGTCAAGTGATGGTGTATATTTACATGTTCCTATTTTGCTAGTGTGAAGCAGTAAGTAATGCACCAAAAGCGTTATTTACACTAGAGTGAATGTATTTTGTAATATGTGAATGCTATTTGTACTTACTTGTAACTAATGAGCTCAGAGGAATGTAATTCTTTGCAAATGTGAATTTTAAAATTCATTATAGATGCAATCTGGACAAAGAAGTGAGTGCGCCGAGTCTGACTTGCTGCATCTGTAGCTAGAGGTACTGAATCTTGCTACTGTGGCACTATATTCTGTGACCTGTAACACTAGCTTAAATGTGAAGTTGTGAAACCGCAAAAGAGTAAGTGTTTTGTACACTTCAAGAGAAATCTAACTGGAACCACGTAACACATTAAGGAGAGGAAATTAGCAAGCAGATTAAGTCAGGAGACAAAACAACAGCCACACAGTGTGACATTACTGTGAGCCGTGGATACGAAGGAGTAGATCCAAAAGTGTCTGGTCATTCTGTGGTAATAGAAGGCACTAAATATTGCTTGCAATGCTCACATATCTACTTTTATGTAATGTTTATATAATATTTATATATAGTAGGTGTTCAACGATTAATCGATATATCGATTTATATTCCTTAGATTCAACTACATCGTTCTGGGCTCTGCAAGTTTGCTTTCCTGAAGATAGGTAAGGAAATCGATCGTTTTTATCGATACTAGAAAAAGGAAAACATTGTATTTAAGAACGGCAGACTTTATATGAAGTATAACACTTTTAATCAAAATTATGTAAGCATTATTCAAGTCTGTCTGCCCGTCTGTCGGCCATCAGTCGGCAACAAAAAAAAGGCAGATATCTACGCTGGCTGAGAAAGGTGAAAACAAATGCAAACACGACAGTATCATAAATTACAACACAACAACTTTCAGCTACAGCATGATTGCAAAAGCCACAACAAATACACATGGCACAACACAATACTATGAAGCCACAAGACAAATTTTAAGACACAAAGGACGTGAGACACACAACAGAAGTGACGGTGCAGCGAGTTAAGGCGATGGACCAACTTTCTGAACATAATACATTAGCATTCTTGAAAAATTTAAGAAAGTTATTTATGACTGAAAAAGTGGTCACACTTCACATACTATTCAACTTTACACCGTTTATTAGTAAAAACCTTAAAGTCACATCTTAAGTGCACAGGAAGCCAGTGCAGGTGAGCCAGTATAGGCGTAATATGATCAAACTTTCTTGTTCTTGTCAAAAGTCTAGCATTGTACCAACTGTAATCATTTAATGCTAGACATAGGGAGATCCGAAAATAATACGTTACAGTAATCGGAACGAGATGTAAAGAACGCGTGAATAATGATCTCAGCGTCAGTGGTGGACAAAATGGGACGAATTTTTGCAATATTGTAGAGATGAAAGAAGGCTGTTTTCGTATCACTCTTAATGTGTGACTCAAACTAGAGAGTTGGGTCGAAGATAATACCCAGATTCTTTACTGAGTCGCTTTGTATAGTTGTTTTGTTGTCAAATGTTAAGCTAGTAGGGGCATGTAGAGTTGGGTATCATCAGCATAACAGTGAAAGCTTACACCGTATTTGCGTATGATGTCACCTAGCGGCAGCGTGTAGATGCTGAAGAGTGCAGGGCCAAGAACCGAACCCTGTGGAACTCCGCACGTTACCTTAACATACTTCAAGGTCACGTTGTTATGGGAGACACACTGCATCCTTTCAGTAAGATAAGAGTTAAACCAAGACAAGGCTAAGTCTGACATAGCAATATGTGTTTTAATATGTTCTAATAGAATGTAATGATCGACCGTATCGAAAGCAGCACTGAGATCAAGTAGCAGCAACAGGGATGACGCATCTGCATTCATAGTTAGCAACAGATCATTAGTCACTTTTGCAAGAGCTGTCTCAGTAAAGTGATTTGCCCTGAAACAGGATTGAAATAGTTCACAGAGATTGTTAGATGCTAAGTGTTCATTTAGCTTCTGTGCAACAATATTTTCAAGGATTTTCGAGATAAAGGGAAGGTGGGACACAGGCCGGTAGTTTACCATGAGTTCAGAATCGAGGTTGGGTCTTTTGAGCAGAGGGTGAATAACCGAGCATCAACGTTGCCAATCAAACTATCCCCAGGTGCATGTCTTTGGAGGTTGGAGGAAGCCAGAGTATCCGGAGGGAACCCATGCAGTCACGGGTAGAACATTCAAACTCCACAAAGAAACACCCCGAGGCCGGTAATCAAACCACAGACCTTCTTATTGTAGAGCAGGAGCACTTACCCCTCTGCCACATGCTGCCATGCCTTATATTTATAAGTGTACAGCTCCACTAATGGACATTGGCGTGTTACTTTCAAAGGCAAAATTAAAGTATTGCTAAAAACATAATTTTATATGGGACTTTATTGTATTATATGTTTAGTACATGTTTCAAAAAGAAAAAAAGCATAAAACAGAGATATTACAAGTCAAAGTGATGAAGCTTAGTGTTACGCTCATGACTTGGTGTAACTAAACATTACCCTATAAGATGAAGGCAATTGCATTTTATTGATATTTGAAATGTATTCAATGTTTATAAATGAATATTTAAAGATACTAAATGTAAAAAAAGGGAATAAATATTCAAAATAAGATCATTAAATGAAATCTAGTTCAGTTACGCCATCATGAGCACAACACAAGGTTGTAAAAGTTTCAACTACAATTCTAAATAAGATGTCAAAATCAAACTGAAATCAAATACACAGAGCTTAAAGATTGATCAATTCCTATTTAAAATTAGTAATACATAAATATGATGATTTATCAAAATATAAAAGAAATATACCTGAACAGAACGCTCATGATGGTTACACCAAAAAGTAACGCTATGAA
Organism: Entelurus aequoreus; assembly: GCF_033978785.1. Taxonomy (NCBI): domain Eukaryota; kingdom Metazoa; phylum Chordata; class Actinopteri; order Syngnathiformes; family Syngnathidae; genus Entelurus; species Entelurus aequoreus. Next base: position 30,678,880 of record NC_084746.1, read on the forward strand.
TCGCGTTTTTCCAAGTTTTTGGGGCATTTTTATGCTATTTCCAAGCATCTCCTTTTTTATTATCATTGACTTTAAATGGTCAAACTAATGCATTTTATATATGCATGCCCTAGTAAACAAAAAAAAAAGTCCTATTTATTTTGATTGTTACATTTTGAAGTACATTTGTGCAGGTGGGTGCGAATGTACCCATTACCAGAGCTGTACACATAAGTAAATGTATAATACATGATAATAATATGAATGATTATGCACAATATAATACTAAATAAATATTCTAATAAAAATAATAATAAATAACACATTTATAATCAAATTAAAGCCCCTGAATCACAATTGATAATCTCATCGTAAGCTGCACAAAGATTCCCACCCATACAATACATATGTTAATTTTATGTTATAACCGACTTTGGGTGAATGCATCAAAAATGGCCTATTTTCGACATAAATAAAAAAAGTACAAATTTGCTGTGTTGTGAATGCTGAAGTGCGAATATGCGATATAGGATCTACTGGACACCCCATTCACTTGTCAGCATTGACTTTGCAAGCAAGTCGTAACATTTTACAGGTAAACCTCCTGGTTTACCTGTATTACCTGTAATACCTGTATTACCTTTCTTACAGGAGTAAGTAAGGTAATAAAATGACATTTCAGTTGTCACAACAACAATATATTTTCTTATGTGGGATTCAACTTTACATTTTGGAGCTTTAGCACTTACAAACTTCACTATAAAATAACTCTTTATCTTCCTGATCTGATTACAAGTTCTAAAGACGAGAAGAAAGCAGCCAAAAAAAAAAAAAAAAAAGTATGAAACTGGAGACAGGACATTTGGACGTGTAACTGAGATGGCGAAGGAACAAAAATGAACAATAAAGCATTGTTAGACCCATGGCCGTAACTACCATTGAGGACACCGAGGTCATGTCCTCTGTATTTTTTCAAGTGACAAGAAAATTATATGACTGACTGAAAATATACTTTGTGTGGGACATAGTGTGCACTGTACATCGCAATGCTGTAGATTATCCTCTCTCAATATACGATCTTTGGTCATGCAAAGCTGAACCCGCTACAACTCCAGACAACATCAGTACATGATGAAGTCCACTTTTACTTTACACCATCATCCGATCCGAAATGTGCTGTCAACATAACGTTAACATGAAATTATGCTGACGTCACTAATGTTGTTTTCACCTCCTGTCTCGTGTGACTCAGACATGAACTCCAAAGCAGAAGGTCGTGAGTTCAATCCCAGGTCGGAGTTTAAGTAAAAAAAAGTTTTTAAGCTTATGCTTATGTTTTTTAATACGCCTAACACCCTAACTTTAGCATAGTGATGAAAAAAAAGTGGATTGTTCATTGTGTTGCTCAAGGTAATATTATTGCTGGGATACCCATGATTTCAGCCTTTCAAAGCTCCTCTTGGACCACCATTTTTTGACCTTGGTATTTGTCAAATCCTGGTTATGGCCCTGGTTATACCTGCACTTTATATTCTTTAGACCAGGGATGTCAAACTGGTTTTCATTGAGGGCCACATCGCAGTTATGGCTGCCATCAGAGGGCCGCTTGTAACAGTGAATAATGTATGAATATGCCTCTGGATTTCATTATTAATTATATAAATTATTTTAAGTAGACTGTTGATTTTACAGTAAAAACTTTCCATTTACAAAATTTTAATGAAAATATAGTCTTTTTTTTTATTTTTTATTTTTTTTACATTTTAAAGTAAATGGAAAAACAGTACAAATGTTTTTTGGGTTGTTTTTTTTTTTTACAGAAAAAGATGGCAGTTTACTTGCCATAATGTTTGTGTTAAATTTACATTGGTTTTTACAACATTATATTGTTAATGGAAAAACAGTTCAAGTTATTTTTTTATTCTGGCAACTTAGCTGCCAGTTTTTCTACCGTAAAAACAAATGTATCGTTTTTCCATTTACAGTAATACACCGTTAAAAACAAGATTTTACAGTAAAAATATGGCAGCTCAGTCAACAGAATTTTACTGCAAAAAACTGGTAATTTTTTTCAATTTACAGTAATATGGTGTAAAGAACACCGTAAAATCATTTTTATTAATTTAATGGGTAGTTTGCTGTAAAATCACAAGTCAAGCAGATATTTAAGTATTTATTTTTATTTATACAAAAGCTGTTTGAAAAGTATGATAATACACTCTAATATTTGTTGCAATAATGGATACTGTTAAAGTTATAAGGCATGCAATTTCAAGCAGTACATATATTTTTTTCTGTCAAAATGAAAAAAATCAATTACATTTAGTGAGAAAATATTAAGTACTTTCTTGACACATATCATTTCCAGGTGTTTGAGGGCAGATCTGGCTTTGAGTTTGACGCCTTTGCTTTAGACAATAGATGCGTAGCGATCACATCAAACACAAAAAGACTCGCGCCACAACATAAAGCACACCATCGATTTTACCTAGAGATGTCCGATAATATCGGGCTGCCGATATTATCGGCCGATAAATGCTTTGAAATGTAATATCGGAAATTATCGGTATCGGTTCGGAAATTATCGGTATCTGTTTCAAAAAGTAACATTTATGACTTTTTAAAATGCCGCTGTACGTAGTGGTACACGGACGTAAGGAAATGTACAGAGCGCCAATAAACCTTAAAGGCACTGCCTTTGCGTGCCGGTCCAATCACATAATATCTACGGCTTTTCACACACACAAGTTAATGCAATGCGTACTTGGTCAACAGCCATACAGGTCACACTGAGGGTGGACGTATAAACAACTTTAAAACTGTTACAAATATGCGGCACACTGTGAACCCACACCAAACAAGAATGACAACCACATTTCGGGAGAACGTCCGCACCGTAACTCAACATAAACACAACAGAACAAATACCCAGAACCCCTTGCAGCACTAACTCTTCCGGGACGCTACTGAGTTGGGCTCAGGGGTTCGGCGGAGGTCAAGACACACCTGACTCATCGTGTAAATAAAAACTTCTCCCTATCGGCGTATTACGGATACGGCAACAGCAGAAGTCGGACTGGTTTACAGGTGTGTAATTTGTTGTGAGTTTATGCACTGTGTTGGTTTTGTTGTTTGAACAAGGGGAAGTTCATGTACGGTTCATTTTGTGCACCAGTAAAAAAAACATGGTAACACTTTAGTATGGGGAACATATTCACCATTAATTAGTTGCTTATTAACATGCAAATGAGTAACATATTGGCTCTTAACTAGTCATTATTAAGTACTTATTTATGCCTTATTCGGCATGGCCTTATTATAACCCTAACCCTCTAACCCTAACCAAATAACTCTAAATTAAGTCTTTGTTATTTAGAATATGTTCCCCATACTAAAGTGTTACCAAAAAACATATAACTTTGTCTTGAATTAGAAAAAAAAAAACATTACATTTTTTACTAAAGAAGGGTTCGGTGAATGCGCATATGAAACTGGTGGGGTTCGGTACCTCCAACAAGGTTAAGAACCACTGGTTTAATGCATCCAGTGGGGCATCACAACAAAATTAAGCATAAGGTGTTAATTCCACGACTGTATATATCTGTATCGGTTGATATCCGAATCGGTAATTAAGAGTTGGACAATATCGGATACCGGCAAAAAAGCCATTATCGGACATCTCTAATTTTACCACACCAAAATATTAGCTGTCCTTGTATTGGATTGGTTGTGGCCAGTGAGCGCACATTCGGTTGCAGGACAAAATTTAGTGTTGCCGGCGACGCAAGGAAACAGCTGTTTCCTCAACTTTCCCTGACGAACAACATCGCCTGAGCTGACTCAGACGGAACACAACGCTACATCCCCTTGTGTTAAAGCTGCTTACTTCAAAAGTCTGCGTGGTGAAGACTCTGACAACGGGCAGTTTTGTTGTCATGTCATCACAGCAAAATCACCCCGCAAAGCAACTTTTTGGCCTTTAGTTTTAGCTCTGCTGTTTCATATATGAAAAACAATTTCAAATTCTGCTTGTTGCTAAGCAGAATTTGAGAAGCTGAATTATTTTTCCAATTTGCACAGTAACAGGTTCCACAATTATTCGCTTCTTCCTGTAACTTTCTTTATATGGACATAGTTTGCTTGATTATTGAAATAGAAATAAAGACTTTAAACAGTTTTTATGAAAACATAAACAATTAAAAGTGGGAAGGCTTTGAAAAGTTGTTACTTCAGCCTTTTCCCGCTTTAGATATTTTTTTTTGCTTTAGACTTAGGTTGTAAAGTTACCAGGATTTCAGTAATCAATATGGATACCTATGAATTTCCATCATTTTTGTTACCTATTTGATACACGTGACAAAAAAAAAAACCCCATGTACTTTTAAATTCACCACTTTATTAAAAACTTTTTTAAGGTGTCACACAAAACACAGCAAACAAATGTATAATGCACAGCAAACTATTTACAATATAGCTCTTTTAAATAATTTCACAGTGAAGTAAAGTCATCTACTGGAGAGCTTGGAGCAGATGGAAGTTTTTTGTTTTTTTCCCCGCGCATGCGTACTAGGTCGCGCCGGCGGACGGAGGGGGGTGGGGTCTTAAACAGTGGCATTGTTGTGTGTGGACACGGATAAGGTTAGGTGTGATTTACCCTGGATAACCTTATCCGGCTTAGTGTAAACGGGGCCTTAGTCAACCAGTGGTATCCAAAGTGTTGCCAAACGACGAAAGAGTGTCTTAAGAGTTTCCCTAGCACTTATTGAAGTGATAAAGGTTATGTTGCACACCTCTGAAAGTTTTCTGTGCACTGAGGTAATGCACACTCTCTGGGCTTGTGGTGGCGGATCTCCACTCTCATGGTACAGGATAGTTTTGTAGGCCACTTGTATAGAATTACGGGATAAATGCATAACGCAAGATACACCTCTCCTTTACTTATATGTACCTCTACTTGCTATATATAGTGACAAAGTTGCTAAAGTGCATCATAGATAATTTCTGCTACGTCTTAGTTTAGTTTCGTCTTTATTTGAAGGGTCAGTGCACAGAGACATTAAGCTCAAAGACAGATATGTTCTGCACCAGATTATAGCCGAACCGCTAATTTCCATCTGCAGTCTCTGGTTACCTGAATTTAAAATATACAATAACATGCAATACAATTCTAACAATTAAATTATACGATGGCATGTAATCAAATTTTAGAACAGGCCTAAAATGCCCTCTCAGGTCTTATGGCAAACCAGGTGTGTGTGAGGTGTTTTGTGAAGCGGAGTTACGCCATACCTACAGTTATGCCACTCTTCCATTTTAATTTGTTTATTTACGACGGGGTGAACCAGAAGCGCCAAATCCGCATTTGTGACAGGCATCCACAAATAAGTAAATATGGAAAAACAGCTACACACACACACACACACACACACACACACACACACACACACACACACACACACACACACACACACACACACACACACACACACACACACACACACACACACACACACACACACACACACACACACACACACACACACACACACGTTATCATTTGGAATGGGGACCAAGTTTTTGATCATCACTTGTGGGGACCACCCTTTCTACAGGTTGTGGAGGCATACAAAAAATGAGGTAAAATGGCCACTGCCCAGTTAGCTCATACACGTCTTTAAATCTCTGGATTGATGAAGTAATGTGCTGATAATTCTTTCTGGGGACCCTGGGGAAAAGGAGTTAATATGGTTCATGGGGACCAAATTTAAATTATGTTGCATAATTCACACAAATTTGTACGTGACTACTGAGGACCATTTATTAAAAAAAAATTAAAAAATTTCAAATTAAATATGACATGATCTTCAGAATACAGCACTGCAGCTGTCCTCTTATAGGAAGTTTCACCACTTAAATGTTAAAGCAAATCCTGCATCTTCTGTGACATTACTGAAAACTGCTATTTAGCAGTAATGAAGTTGTCTGCAACTCCAACTACCATATATAGAAGGATGGAAAATTCTAAATGTGAATCATAGCAGCAAGTGCAGTACCAGCTACAGCCCGATGAGGGGGCTGCTGTGCAAATGTCTCACACTCAAACTAACCAGTAAACATGTTTTATGGGCCATAGCTTAAAAATCACTTCTGACTATCATTTAAACATTTTTTTAAAAAAGGTTTCCCTTTTAGGGGACCTGTTTTTTTGTCCCCATACCGTCAGAGGTCCCCTAAAGGTGACTGTGTAAACAGAGTGATGTCACCATTAAGTAAGCATTGCCAAAACACACACACACACACACACACGCACACACTACTTGATTTTTTTTATCTATCATAGTTCTTTTTATTGATTTTACATTCACATTAACAACAAATTCAAACCCTCTTCTTCCCCTACCCCTGCTGTCACTCAAAACAAAAACAAAAGAAAGAGTACAAAATTACCCAGAGTAAAAAAATTAAATAAAAAAAATAAAAAAGTTCAATACAAGGCACTTGAGACAAAGTAATTGAAAGCTGAAACACACTGTAGAAGCAGCATGACAAGGCCTGAAACGTCGGCAGTCGTATTTAGGTACATGTCTAGGGCTATTCCTGCACTTGTGTAGAGGATTGGTCAAAAAAAGTCAAAAAAGGTCTCCACACTTTAAAAAACTTATTTTCAGAGCCCCATACTTGATTTTTTTAGAGACAGCAGGCATTCTTCTTCACCACTGATTCAGTTCTCACGCGCATCTTTGTGGTGCATTCAGGTGCAACAGTTATCTATGATCGCTGTTATCATTCCTTAAAATGGGCACTGGTCCGTGTCTTCTATTACCGCTAGTGTCTACAGTTTTGGTTTCGTAAAAAAAATATGCATCAGTTTGATTTAATCTCGTTATAAGAATGCAGAGGCAGAACAACGGCAAATAAGGTTAAAACATAGTGGATGCTCCACGCTAAATATTTGCACATTTAAAGTACCAGTAGAGTGGAAAAACAAGTTGACTTTATATGCTTATTTGTGTTTAATTGTATCCATTAAATCATATCCAATTATATTTACAATCCGCAAATGATGCATATGTGAAATACCGTCTAAAATGCCACATATTCAGTCAGCCATTTTGAATATTCCACTCCAAGCACCTTCGGTAATTTCCGTAGAATCTACATCACGGTAGTAACGCTTCTGCACTCTGACCATGTTATCAGATCAGTCATACTGTATATACGCAAACATTGATTTATCATTCACAATTTTTCTGTAAGACAAGAACACATATGCTTGGCTTTTTTATGCATTCAAAATAAATAGCTAACAATTGAGTCAACAGATGGAGGGTCCTCTATTGCGCTCATTGTACTCTCTCTAAAAAACATTCAGAAACCGCTAACAATATTCCATTTACATGTCAGGACATGATCATTTACCAGATGTGAGTGATATTGTTGTTATAGGCGCCAACGCAAACAGACTATTTTAGTGACACATTGATAGCAATGAGCTAATGCTATCTTACATTGCTATTGTTGACACACTATAAGCCGGCAGCTGCTTCTGCTTTGTCTCAAACTTGCTAAAAGTAAATTATAATTCATGCATCTCTCACCTGGTAGTAGACCGGGGGTGTCAAACTCATTTTAGCTCAGGGGCCGCCTGGAGGAAAATCTGTGCACACGTGGGTCAAACTATTAAAATCATGGCATTAAAACTAAAAAATAAAAACAATTCAGATTGTTCTCTTTGTCTTACTTTGGCCAAAAATAGAACAAACACATTCCTAAAATATTACAATAAAAAAAAAAAAATACCGGCAGCGGTAAAGTTTATATCCATGAAGGAAAGAAGAAAGTGAATGAATGTTTACAACTGAATACATTTACATATGCATAAAAAATTGTTTTCTTTTGTATTTATTTTGAATTAAGTAACGTTTATGACAACCTTTTTCCAAAACACAATATAGAATGTGAGATATAACAGGATAATGCATACATTTATCATTTGCTTTCAAAAGAGTTACAAAGATTTACTGTGGGACCCCATTTTTATGACTTGATGGGGTCCCTGGAACCCCATTTTGAAAATTCCTAGCGCCAGCACTGATGGAGTATTGGTGCGTGCAGAACAGCAGCAGGTGGCTGTGGCCTGCGGGCCGGTTCTAATACTAATCAAATATCATCCCGGGGGCCATAGATAATTCATTCGCAGGCCGGATCTGGCCTGCGGGCCTTGACTTTGACACATAGGTAGTAGACAAATGTGGCCATGGTCCGACAGGCGAAAAAGACGAAAAAAGAAGCTTCCTTTTTTTTTAACCCTTTGTGAGGTTTGTGTTTGAATCTTCATCTAAACTGAATTATTTGAGCATCCCGTCGGTAGACATCCCAGCGAGAGTTGAAATATTACAGTTAGTGTTTCTTTTATTAAGTTAAAGTTAAAGTTAAAGCACCAATGATTGTCACACACACACTAGGTGTGGTGAAATTTGTCCTCTGCATTTGACCCATCCCCTTGGGGAGCAGTGGGCAGCAGCGGCGCCGCGCCCGGGAATCATTTTTGGTGATTTAACCCCCAATTCCAATCCTTGATGCTGAGTGCCAAGCAGGGAGGTAATGGGTCCCATTTTTATAGTCTTTGGTATGACTCGGCTGGGATTTGAACTCCAACCTACCATGGTTTGTTATTGTTAGTTTGTGTATTCCGCACCCAGCAACGCTGCTGATGCAATTGTGTCACAATAAAGCTGCACCTGTTTATTAGCACTCGGCTTCTAAAACCTATTGCTCATCCTTTTTGTGTTCGGGCTCAAAAATACAAGGTCCTGGATCATTTTTTTTCCAAGAGTAATAGTTGTTGACTCTCACAAAGACTGCTTGATTATCATTGTTGTTGATGGGGAAGGGATCTGTGGTTCCTAGCGCAACATCACGTGATGAAGTGACTGGCTTCTTATTAACTCTCCAAATGGCTCGGGAATCTCTGTGAGATTAATGCTATTTTGATCGTATTTATTTATTCGCAAACTTTGGAAGTCTTTTGGTGTCATAAATGAGATAATTCTGATAATAGCTTCAATATAGAGGCAACTTGTTGTTCCACTCTACTCTACTGCCTCTACTATCATGCGATAATATCGTGCAAAAATATTCCTCGCATAGTTTTGTCAGCTGGTGTCGAGGCTGAGGTGCCAGGAGAACTCTGCGTTGGCGTGGCTTCATCGGGTGGTGAGTGGCACATGGCGCACCATGTGACCCGGCCAGCGTGATGGTGACATCAGATTAGCCAAGAAGCCACGGAAGAGACGCTGCATTCACACTAGGACACAATCAAAAGCTCCTGTCCTGTAAACTGCCATTATTCTCTGGTGGGAGACTTTTAAAAAATGTATGTATGAAATTTATAATCAGATCAATGTACAGTCATAAAAAATATTTTGTAGTTAATTTAATCATTTTATTTCCTGAGTACCCTCGACCCTGAAGCGGTAGAAAATGGATGGATTGGATGGATTTCCTGAGTAATTTTGGTAGAATGACCAATATAACAATACTTGATATTGTTCCCACTCGGTATTTGCAGATTGCTATTATATGCTTTCCAGGAATTACTTTTAAAGAGTGGGATTTTGACATTTGATGTGATGTGACAAATGGAAAGGTTAGACATGCATCGAGGCGTTATTTGTGCCAAGACAATCCAAACACCGCAGAACAGGTCTGTGCACAAGGACTACGTGTATTTTGATGATCTCGCCACACTGGTTTACAATAAAGCAAGGCCACGTTTGCGTAGGAATGGTCAGAACGAGAAAGGTGTGTGTCAGTTTTTAAAGTCGGTCAACTTTTTTTTACGCTTGTGTGAAAGGATAAAAACTGCGATGCGACGCAAATTAGCTTTGCATTACGCCGTTGTCGTTAAATAGGTGTTTTGTTGTTTTGAGGCGTTCATATTAACGATAACATTGTTATTTGAAACATTGGCTGTACAAGTCATGTGTGTTTATGATGGCGACGAAATAGTCAAAATCAGATAATAGTTCAAAACATTACTATTCATCTTTTGTTAATAGAATTAGACATACCGTATTTTCTGGACCATAGGGCGCACCGGATTAAAAGGCGCACTGCCGGTGAGCAGGTCTATTCAGGTCCATTTTCATACAAACGGCGCACCGGATTATAAGGCGCATTAAAGGGGTCATATTATGATTTTTGTCTGAATTGAAAACACTTTCTTATGGTCTACATAACATGTGATGGTGGTTCCTTGGTCAAAATCTTGCATAAATGTTGTGGGTGGTCTTATTTACGTGTCTCATCTTCGACAGCGTCTTCTCCCCGTCATCTTTGTTGTGGCGGTGTAGCGTGCAAGGACGGGAGTGGAAGAAGTGTCAAAAGATGGAGCTAACTGTTTTAATGACATTAAGACTTTACTTAAATTAATAACGGAGCAGCATCTCCTCATCCGTGGCTCACTAGTGCAACAATGCCGGAAATGTGTCTCGAGAAAAATTGTCCGACCAGAACTCTCTAATAACTAAAGTTTCGTGGGTGAATTATGTAAACCCACTACACCGGTATGTTTTTAGCGCTTCCATAGCGAGATATAAGTTAGAACTTTACATTACTTTTTATTAGAAATGGCAACAGCAGAGGTTGAATGTCCCATAACAAGAAGATAGTGAAAAAGAAGAAGCTTATGGACTACGGCATCAGCACAGACTACAGCGGTGGACATGCGTAAATTTTCAGGACTTCAGATCTCAAATACACATCAGCAGGTACCAGAAGGTAAGAGAAGTTGGTTTTGCATAATATTGTGAAACAAAACGCCAGATGATATATCTGCTAATGGGTGCCATTTTGCGGTCCTTATACACACACCATAGTAATACTTGTATCTCTGACTACGGTTGCTGTAATCGGCCGACAAGCCATCAAGCGGTGCGGTTTCAAAGTCATACTAAAATATTTTGACAGATTTTTGAGTGCCGTGTGTAATGTTCTTTATTTTCAATGGAACATATTGCAGTATACACGTATCTCTTATGTGTGACTACCCTCTACTGGTCACACTTATCATTACACCATGTACCAAATAAAATAGCTTCAAAGTCGGTAAGCAAAACCAGAATTATTCCATACATTAGGCGCATCGGGTTATAAGACACACTGTCGATTTTTGAGAAAATGAAAGGATTTTAAGTGCGCCTTATAGTCCAAAAAATACGGTATTATAAATTTTTGCATTTAATTCACAGCTGTAAAAGTTAACGCATTTACACATGCGAATATTAACCAAAAATTATTGCGTTAGTCACATAAAACACAGATTAATCATGCTATTTATTTTGATTGCGCATGCTCCTTCACCTGAACAGCAGAGGTTTACCTGAAAGGGGGCGCAAGTCAGGTCAATGCATAATAATAATAATAATAATATTAATAACAATACATGAAACACGAATAAAAGACGTGTATTTAAGTAAAACATCCTGTATGACATTCTGACAAATATTGGGGTTTTCTTAAAGTTAGTTTGAATTTTGCAAGCATGTAATTTACTGCAATTAATCTCAATAAATCAAAATTCAAAAAAGTGTTTAATCTGATTTTTTTTTAAATCAGTCGCTTGACAGCACTTATTAAATTCAAATAATTAAAACCCCCCAAAACGTTATTTGTCTCCAGGGGACAATTGAAGGCTCGTAGAGCAACAAATATAGCCGCAAAGTGCAAATAACAAACTTTAAGCAGCTGTGAACACAGACTATAACAACAGAAAAAGCACACAAATGTGAATAATTAAAAATGCTAATACGATATTGATGATATTTCAATTATCATTGTAAAATAATTTAATGAAACAATCAATCAATAAATAATAAAATGTAATTTATGAAACCCAAAACCAGTGAAGTTTGCACATTGTGTAAATGGTAAATAATAACAAAATACAATGATTTGCAAATCCTTTTCAACCTATACTTGTCATGTCTGGGATCATGTTTTGTTTAAGTTATGTTCTGTTTGGGTTTTGTACACTTAGTTCCTGCTTTCTCTCTCCCTTGTTTTGTCACCATAGCAACCATTAGTTTCACCTGTTTCACATTTTGAGTCACGCACCTTTTTTCACTAATCATGTCACCAGTATTTAAACTTGTAGTTGCCAGGCAGTCAGCCGGGCGACATTAACTCTGCTACCTTTCATTCCAAGCCATTGTTCCATGCACGTTTTTCATGCCACAGTAAGTGTTGTATATTTCATGTTCATAGTTTTTGCCTTTGTGCCAGTCTTTCGTTTTCATTAGCCAAGTTTGTACCTCCGCCTTTGTGCGCGCCTTAAGTGTGTACCTGTTGTTAGTGTTAAAAATAAATATGTATTTACCTTCACGCCATGTCCGGTCCAACTTCAATCAATCAATCAATCAATGTTTATTTATATAGCCCTAAATCACAAGTGTCTCAAAGGGCTGTACAAGCCACAACGACATCCTCGGTACAGAGCCCACATACAGGCAAGGAAAACTCACTCACTTGCATCTCGGGAAAACAAATACCCCAAAGTCCACGCTTTGACAATACTCAATTGAATAGACTGCAAAGACAAGATACTTAACATTCAAACTGGAAAACTTTGTTATTTTTTGCAATTATTAGCTCATTTACAATTTGATGCCTGCAACATGAAACAACCAAAGAAACAAGTTTTTTTTGAGGAGACAAACAAAAAAAAAATGGAACTTAACAGTCAGGATAAACATTGCCGTGGCTTCCAGTCGCTGGTGTGAACTCAAAGACGAGGAATTTCAGACCGAGACTGCCTTGGCTCTGTTCCTGCTAAACTAGTAAGTGACTTTCGATGCCCAAATCCAAATGATAACGCTAATCTTAGCTATCAGAAATTTGCGTGGTAGCAATAAATAGACACCAACGTGACAGTTTCAGTACTACTTCCTTCATAAAAACTCTCCTGCCGGTCTTTCTTTACTTCGAACCTGCATCCGCCCGATACATTTTTGGTATTAGCGTCATATTTGTAGTGCAATTCAGGGTAATTTCTAGATAGAGTCTGCTATTTAACATTAGCATAGCCATTAGAGACATAATATTTGTGCCAATATTACGGCGGACATCATGTCAGTTTGACGCTATATGCGCTAATCATCATGGGAAATGTGGTCTTCTTCTGGCAAAACACTACCGCTTTGGTCCACTGGCGCCGCCAAAATTAACCAAAATTGAAAGTTCTTAAGTGGGACTTTAAAGATGGTCTGTAAAACAAAATCTATGCAAATTTTAGACCATGTCATGGTATGTAGACCACAAGGAAGTGTTTTAAAAGTAGACTGAAAACTATAACATGACCCCTTTAATACTCAAATTATTGCCTGTACAGGTAATATTTAAATATGTTTGTCCTATTAGTTTCAAAATCCGAACGAATTAGACCTCAGTCAGCATCCCGGTACTTATGGCGTGTTCTTTCTATAAAGCAGGATTTAAACACGTAATGTTGTGGTTTTTCTGCCTGGACCTGCTGTGCTCTACCTGGTTCGGCGTAGTGAGAACGGGTCAAAGAGGCTTAAAGACATCCGCTCCTAATGAGGCTTTGCACACTCAGGCGGCCTGTCAAGAACAATAAGAGAGCTCTGTGCTCCAAATGCTAACACTGGACTCAAGTTGGTTGCTGTGGAACCCACCGCAAGCGCTTTGAACGGCTCAGCCGGAATGAAGTGAAGTTGCCGTCCGTTCAAACGGAGATGAAACATGTGGTTATAGAAGGCACGCTTACCTATGGGTGCTGACCACTGTTACTTAACACTCTGGGTTAGAGGGACCGAATCAGATCTTCATGCTCTCATAAGTGCTGTGATTCCATGGCACGTTTTTTTTTTTGCAGCTCACAAAAAGGCTGGTTGAGGCCGAGTGGGAGGCGTCTTATGTTTGAAGTTTGAAAGAGTCTTTTGTAAGAGCCACTGGGATCTGAACGGAGCTTGCGTACAAACCGAGCTCACTATGAATAAACAAACCCCTCTTACATAAACAGCCCGCAAACTCGCCCCTAATTATCTTACAGCCTCGGACAATGGGCTTCCGACTCGAGTATCGTGGTGTCAAGATTGGTTTGGACATCGGCCTGTGATGGTCCCGGACGTTACTTTGCCTTTCACTGTACTCCTTTACTATACACTTGACAGGCTTCAACCTCTCCTTTGCACAGTAGATAATACACTCGGTGGGTACAGTAGATCTGCAAAATCAGAACAGGTTATGCAATACGTAGCGTGGGTTTAATGTCATGGATAAGTAACACATTTACATTTGCACACATGGAGCACAGTCATGGTCATACGCAGTTTTACAGTATATGCTTCGGACATCGCACGATCACATCAACATATCCGAAAAAGGAGCAGGAAGAAGCTGAGATTATTTCAACCCAACTACTTTTGCCGCATCTCAGCAATTACTGATACAATAGTAGCTCAACTTACGTGCTTTATTGGTTCTGCGACAGAGCTCTTTACAAAAAACACTTGTATTTCAAATCAATGTCGCCCATTGAAATCACAATGACACATACTTTTAGATGACAAATACTGTACGAAAAATAATACAATACCACTAACAAATACAGTAGTTCTATGAAGTAATCTAATAACAATGTACTGTATTTTTCTTGTAGAGTGGACTACCTATTTTGAGCTGTTTCGCTGTCAAACCATCAGCAGCTTCTCTATATTTTCATGGATACATGTCTGCTTCTCCATATTTTCATGGATGAACATCTGCCATTTAGATATTATTTTGACATTCTTGGTCAATGAATATCATTCACTTCTTTTTCCCAGCATTGTCTTTCACACCACTTTCTTCATTCCCATAGTTGAAAAAGAAAAGTTATGTCCATCTTTGACTATAATATAATGCTAGCAAGCAAGATCAGATGTTTTGGAGGATCTTACGGGATGTACTAGGACATTTGCTGCGCCAACTAATGGCGGGGATGTTTGTAACTCCCATTTCGCTTGCAACTTATAGCATAACAATTAGCCAGCTTCTATCTCAAAGCACTCTTTATGAGGTACCACCAGGGCCGTCAAAGTGGAAGGGAAAGTGGGGACGTAGTACCGGGCCCCAAACATAGGTAATGTTTGAATATTTGTTTTCTGTCATTTGATATGTAAGTTATAAAAACAACCTCATAAATGTTCAAATAAAAATAAATATAGTCATGAAAGTTCACTGATAGGGTTGCTTGAATGAAATTAACAATGTCTACACACACAGCTTCGGCATTTTGGTGTAAAAGGATGAAGTGATAGACGACAGGTAAAAATATAACAAATCTACCTGTGGCAGCATAGGAGGAAGTTATGTACATCTGCATCTCATCGCCTGTAATTGTGGTGCGTTCAAGGACCCTTGAAATGTAAAGCAGGGAGACTTAACCCCCGGGTGCTGCACTAATAATATTATAAGCATAATAATAAATGTATTATAATCATAATCATAATAATAAATGTATTATTATGATGTATTATAATACCCACTGATGATAATACTATGTGAATCAACTAATCTCTATTTTACACTATGACAGAAAAGAAAATCTGACATATTTATAATCATATTTAGGTGAATAATGACAGGTTGTATGATTATTTAAATTAATATTCTGGCTACTTTATATTGAGTTGAAAAAATCTATATTGAAAAAAAAACTCAAAACAAAATTATTTTGGGGGGTTATCTTGATCTTTATCTTTATCTTCTAAATAAATGAATCCCATATTTTAAAGTAAAAAAACTAATTAAGGTTTTGACAAGTGTTTTAAAAAGCTGGTTTCCACCAAAACTATGCAATTGTTGTTTTTTAGTGTATGTAAACATACCAAGTGTTTGTGTATGAGACGGTAACGTTGGGTTTACTTTAGAGGGTGGAATGGGGGTGCTCATCCAGTAGTCTTGTATATGGGGGCCCAAAATTTGGTGTTACATCTCTGGGTACCAACGCAGTTTGTTTTAAATGTCACCGTTTACTTAATAGGCAGGGAAAATATTGGACTGTGTAGCAATAGACAGTTTATGCAGTGATGAGAAGAAAAAAGAAGTGTTAAAGAATGTGTACATAAATAAATCGAAAAAAATAAATGAACAAATAAAACAATACAGGACTATTTTTTGTTATATATATTTTTTTATGTTAATTTAACATAGAATAATTGTTTGATAATTTAGTTTTGCATGTCTCATGACACATTATCTGTATGTAATATTGGCTGCATTTTAAATAGCTATTTGTGTGCCGTGTTGTTCCAGACCACAGCAAACGTTACCTGGCTTGCCAACGATTGTAATAAATCTATTAAAAGAAGACAGCCTGCCATTTCCCTTAACTTGGACACACAAATCTATACCTTTGGCCATTAAAAGCCAGTAATTTCCAGAAGTTATCTCACCAAAGCTGCCACAAATGATTGGAGGATGCGGGAAAAACTGTGAACATTCTTGTGATTTGGATAACATCGGACTGTCTGCTCCACAGGATGAATTTTGAGGATCAGTCATAGACAATTTAGCGTGAAAAGCAAATTTTATTTTCACTCACATACAAAACATCGTAACTTGGATTGTTTCCCTGGCTTCGAGACTCTCCCGAATGACAGTGCGGCGAAGACACAACAAACTCCCTTCTTGATTCTCATGGACTGTTGTTGTTGACTTTGGACTGACTAGCGGCTGCACGACACCAAGGCCACAGAACAGAGACACGTGGCAGGCTTACAAACACACATGAATCCACAAAAATCCAACGCCACACACACATACCCCACCCCCCATCCAACGCCCTTGGCGCAAATCCCTTAGGGGTGATGGACGGATGGGCAGCGCCTGAAGAGCTGCAACCTGCCACTGTAGTCGCGACTCTCTCCCCTCTGTTGCAAGTCTCGAGATGTATGTTGTAATATGTATATATGCTTTGCTATGGAGGTTTTTTCCCACTACAGACTGGGCCCTCTTAGGAGCCCAGTCTAAAATGTATTTTTTTACTCATCCTTCCCCAACGTTGACCTTTTTCCCATCTTTTACGGGGCGCCTTGTGGCGACCCATCAGCGTTCCTGTTCTGTAACCCTGTACGCTGTTTGTTTGTCTAATCTTGAATGGGTTTGTGCTAAAAACAAAGTTTTGTCGTACTTGTGCAATGACAATACAGACCTACCTACCTACCTTTTGAGTAGCCTCTGATTTATTAATGGTTTCTAATGTAAAAATGTGTGGAATAAATATTACATTTCAACATTTCTGTCAACGAAGATTTGCTTCAGCCTGCGACAGTCATTTTACTAGTAGGCTATTCTAGTTAATATAGACACTTACGTCATGTGTTGCCTTCATTTAAAGACTTACTGTTTATACCGCTTTTCATTTTTTGCGGCTCCAGACAGATTTGTTTTTTGTATTTTTGGTCTAATATGGCTCTTTCAACATTTTGGGTTGCCGACCCCTGGGTTAACCGGAAAAGCAATACATTTATCTGTACTAAAAGGAAATAAGCACCCCCCAGTGTACGGGAGGCACATGGCGTATGACCATTAGTTGCATTAGAGAGAGTGCATGGACACTCGGCCTACAAAAATTTAACTGAACGGAAACAGACTAATTTAGTGCATGAAAACGTAGTGATTAATGGTTGTTTAGTGCATAAAAAATAGCACATTTAGAGAAGAAGCTGAAAAAGTGATGATTTGTTGCATAGTGTGCAACGTTACACAGCATTAAATATTATTGACTGCATTAAAGTTGAAGTTTGCAGTGGTGCACAACTATAAGATGTCAGTTGGTTGGCATCAGTTTATTTCGAACTAGCAAACAATTACAAGGTAATGCATCACATACTTCCAGTTGTTTCATTACAGCGCGTACACAATGGAATAGGAAGAAGCGGAGCTTATTCGATCCTAACCCTTTTTCGTATCATAGCAGGTTTTAACCTGTTTGTTTGTTCTCTATTTGTTACACAATGGCAAATAAATGAATAGATTAGTAAATAGATAAATGAATATACAATGAATAAGTAAATAATTATTAAATACATAAATAAACAATAATTAAAGGTCCCATAAATAAATATTCAAATAATGTATTGTTGACCTATGAGATAAATACAATTATCTAATATATTTTAAATAAGGTTTAAGACGTTTATCAAAATTCTTCTTCTTTGTATTTTGTGACCACTTTGTGTTTGAACAGTTTCTTAAATTAGGTCATATTAGAACATTGCTTGATTTCCTTGCTTAATACAGTCCATAATTTAATTCCACATACTGATATGCTATAGGTCTTAAATGTTGTACATGCATACAACACTTGTCTAAGGTTATATTTCTCCTCTATTGTTGAGAATTGTTGTACATTCTTGGGTATCAGTTTATAGTTTGCTTTGTACATAATTTTAACTGTTTGCAAACGCACCAAGTCCTTAAATTTCAAAATGTTTAATTCAACAACTAAAGGGGTTTGATTGTTCTCTATATCCAACATTATGTATTGTCCTGACTGACCTTTTTTGTAATACAGTTAGTGAATGAAGTTTATTTTTGTGAATATTTACCTATATTTCTGCACAATAACTCAGATATGGTAACACTAGTGAGCAGTAGAGAATATGAAGTGATGTTTGGTCAACAACATATTTTGCTTTATTCATTATTGACATGTTTCTTGCTACTTTATGTTCTATATATTTTATATGAGATTTCCAGTTCATTTTATCATCTATTATTACACCTCAAAATGTAATTGATTTTACCGTTTCAATATATACTCAGTCTATTTGCATTTGTGTTTGACTTTCCCTTCTACTGTTCCCGAATAGCTTTATTTAGTTTTACTGAGATTCAATGATAGTCTGTTTTTGTTAAACAATCTTTTTAATTTGTGAATTTCTTCTATTATTTATATTAGCTACTGTGTGTTCTCTCCTGAACTTTAGGTTTGTTAACTAAACAAATGTCGTTCATATAGAAATTAAACAATTTTGGTCGCAGTATTCATCCCTGAGGTACGCCACATGATATATTTAGGGCTGTCGACGTTTGTTCTCCTATCTTCACTTATAGATTCCTGTTGGTTAAGTAGCTTCTTACCCAATTCAAGACCTCTGATGCAATACAGTTCTAATGAGTTTATTACCATATTAAGATTTATTAAAATGCTTTTGCTGTATCCATAAACACTGCAGCTGCACTTTGTTTACCATCAGTTGCGGTGGTAATCTCCTCCGTTATATAAATTAATGCCATTAATGTTGAAATGTTGACTCTGTATCCGCAATGGTTGTCTGTGAGTGTTTCGCTTGTATTCACAAATCCGTCCAATCTGTTAAACATTTTGTCAATAATTTTAGAAAATGGTGGTAGAGAAACAGAACTGCAGTTTGTAAACTGGTGTTTGTCTCCAGTCTTATAAATCAATACGACATTTGCTATCTAACCCTAACCCTATTTTGAAATGATAGGTTGCTGATATTTAGACTTAGACTTAGACTTAGACAAGGGAAATTGTTCCACACAATAGCTTAGTTACAAAGAATGGAAAGGGTAAGGATGGAAAGGATAATGCAGGTATAAAGTAGACCAAAAATGTACCATAGTAGCAATATAACTTATATGTAATATTTACATATTTTATATACAGTATATAATTATTATATACTGTATACCAGTGGTCCCCAACCTTTTTGTAGCTGGGGACCGGTCAACGCTTGAAAATGTGTCCCACAGACACAGGGGGGTGGTGGGGGGGATTTTTTTTTACATTTATTTATTTTTTTTCCATAAAGAAATACAATCAAATGTGCTTACGGACTGTATCCCTGCAGACTGTATTGATCTATATTGACATACGCATACACAATATGTATATATTGTGTTTTTTATGTTGATTTAATTTAAAAAAATAAAATAAAAAATAAAAAATAAATATATATATATATATATATATATATATATATATATATATATATATATATATATATATATATATATATATATATATATATATATATATATATATATATATATATATATTTTTTTTTTTTTAATTTCTTGCGCGGCCCGGTACCAATCGGTGGTTGGGGACCACTGCTGTATACTGTAAATATTATGTAATATAATATATCAGTATATATTATATTATTATATTGTATTATTTTATATAATATATACAATATATAACAAATTAAAAATAAATAATACAAATATGTTAAAGGTTCTAAAATCTCTTCAACAACCTTTTTAATCGTTTCCATATAAATGTTGTTAGAGTCAGTAGCCATCATAACAGTGCAAAATACAACCACGATAATCAAAGTATTGTTGAATCAATAACCAAAATTGAGGTTATTATCGCTATGAAAGATATAATTTTGGATACTTGATACCTGGTACCATAAAAGACAAACAAAAAAAACAGCTTTTTCGAGAAACCTTCCTGAAGGCTGGATTTTACAAGAATTTCTTTAACAAGATTGAAACTGTGCCAGTTCAAATATTATTTTCCAGAAGTGTCTATTTACTAGCTCTGATACATCTTCTTGCCAAAATTTTCCACAGCAGATATGTATTCCAGTTTTAATGAAGAGTTTCTAGACAAATGGAATAATAGTGTGTAGCCTGAAAGAAACAATTAGATGACCTGACTTGGGTTGAGGTGATGTTACACAAACATGCCCGCTGTACTCGTGCCAACTAACTGAATTGGTATCGTGCCGAAAGACAATTCTTGTTTTAGTCCCTCCTGCACTACAATGCCGTGGAAACAGTTCCCACGGTGTTGCCACGCCACCTGGGACACCCTTGTGTGACAGGAGCACTGTGTTTACCTGTACACGGTGTTCTCAAGGACAAGCTGCAGAAAAAAAGCCTGTTTGTCTTCGTCACGAACTCTTAATATGCTACTATTCCCACTCAACTTATACCTTGTTTCTTATTGCTTTTATACCTTCCAGAGTTCATAGGAAATTATGTAAATAGAACTCATCTGTTACAGGGTCAAACTGTCAACATTACAAAACCATATTTAACTGTACAGATTTTTTTTTTTTTTTAACATTTTTGCCATAAAAGTAATGAATGTGTAAAAAGAAGTTAACCTTAAATAGAGTAATTGCTCTTATTTTCGACGATGTAAGTGTAATAAGTTAATTGTCGTCAGGGATGGGCAACTTCCATATTTAAACCAATAAGGCCCCAATTCCAGGTTCCTGGGAATCGATGCTAAGACACGCGGGTACCAATTTTCTGTACTTTTGTGTTTGTTAATGTGTTAGCAAATATTAATTGTTTAAGAATAACATCTTTTTTTTTTTCAAGTAACATTTATCAGTGAGCTTATGATGACAACTGTGCTGTTCAGTTGTTACATCTTTTTACAATTCTGAGTCTCATTTGCAAGTGTATATATATTATGGCAGTGTCGCCTTAGCCAGGAAGTAGTCTTTGCCATTAAGTTGAAAGTGCCAGTCTTGTCTTTTGTTGAGCCCCACAAAGTGCTTATATTGTAAATATTGGAACTAAAAATGTTCATTATGTCTTCTCATTCATATACTTCTCAAATGTTGTTTTTGTCAGACAACATTTTCGGTATACTGGATGGAATTTTTACCTGACATGTTTTCTATTGTCATCTGCAGTCTTCTTCAAAAAAGCCAGGTCTGCCTGGTTGGTCACGCCGAAAAGAACAGCTGGTAGGCAACACATCACAGTGGTCAGGTGACCCTTTGGAAGAAGACTGGAGATGACAGTCGAAACATGTCAGGTAAATATTCCATCCGGTTTACCGCAAATATTGTCTGACTAAAAGAACATGACAAAAGTAAAATGTAAGTACTGTACCTATTACACACCAGATGTGTCATGACCTGTGCCTCAGAACTTGTTGTTGTTCTCCTTGATTTTGTGTTTAGTTCTGTTCCTAGCGCTCCTTGCTTCTCTTTGTTTTCATTTCTTGTTTATTGATTAGTGTCCCCACATGCTGCCGCCTTTATATACCCGTCCTACCCTACTGGCCTTTGCAGGATTCTTGTTCGCCACTGTTTGAGACTGGTTTTGTTCGACTACCCACGTTGTTCATAGTATGCTAAGAGCTTTATGTTTGCTACACTTTACATGTGCTTTCCTGCAGCACAACTCCATGTATTTTTGCCAAGAAGGATTAAATCTGCATCTTACCTGCACGCTGCTTACAGCTTTCCCTTCCGCATCTTTGAAACACAACTTTCGCTCCAATGCGACCTGAGCGTGACAAGTTGTTTGATAAAAAAAATGCATCTTGGATGTTGTTTTGATTAGCAAATTTGGAAGTGTTAATATGGCTACGTAAAATGGCTAATGCTAATTAGCAGCATGTCTGTGGCATATGCAATGTAAATTAGCATCGAGGGAACACATTTTGAAAAGTGGAGTCTTACTGTACTTTTGAGTGCTTACTATCAGGCATGTTTGCTTTGCTTGTAATACTTTGTAACGTTACAGATAAAGGAAGTCCAGCTGAGTCTACACCGAGGGCTTGTTTGCTCGCCACGTGCTTGAGACGGTGCCGAGTCTGCAACCGGATGTGACGTCATCAAATGTATCTGTGGGGGGAGGTATAGTCAGTGCTGCTTGCAGGAGGAATAGTCACCGCCGCTGTCCATGGTACTGAGGACGAGCGCCATCGGGCAGGGGCGGGGTATGTGCTGGCGGCGAGACACAGCTGGCAGGTGATTAGATTTCCCAGGTGGTACGTGTTAATCTAATTGATAATAATTGATAATCTAGTTGATAAAACATATGAGCATTAAAACTTTGTTAAAACCTGCAAGCTTGGATCCTGTGAAGTGTCTGTCAATGGGACTTCCACAGTATCGAAATAGGGTACCGTTTGATTCTACTTGAATCGGTTCATGGTAGGACTGATAGAATTCGGTCAGTACTAATAAAAGTACCGAATTTGATACTCATCCCTAATCGTCACATAATAAAAGGTAACCGTAAATTGTGTACCTACCCTTAACTTTGATGACATGAAGGTAAAAAAGAAGTTAACCGCTGCAGTGTGAAATTTAAAATACAAAACGTCACAGTGGATACTTGCTCTTTACTTTGATGACTCAATGGCCTCTGTGCATAGAGTGCTTGTTCCTGCCTGGGAGGCGAGTATCTTCCCCACAGATCCGACTTTGCAGTCGTACTTTGTACAGCCTAGGTTTCTTCTTCTTCATTCTTTATGATGTTGACATATTGTACTGAGCAGCCAGAAGAATGTGTTGTGCTGCCACCGCGTCGAACTACCGTATTTTCCGGACCATAGGGTGCACCAGATTAAAAGGCGCGCTGCTGTTGAGCGCGTCTATTCAGGTCTATTTTCCTACAAAATGCGCATCGGATTAAAAGGCGCGTTAAAGGGGTCATATTAAGATTTTTTTCTAAATTCAAAACAATATCTTGTGGTCCACATAACATGTAATCACCTTTGTTGTAGTGGTGTAGCGTGCAAGGACGAGAGTGGAAGAAGTGTCAAAAGATGGAGCTAACTGTTTTAATGACATTCAGACTTTACTTAAATCAATAACGGAGCAGCATCTTCTCATCCGTGGCTCAATAATGCAACATCAACCCCGGAAATGTGTCCCGTGAAAAACCGTCCGACCGGAACTCTCTAATAACTAAAGTTTCGTGGGTGAATTATATAAACCCACTACAGTTTTTATTGCTTTGATAGCTAGTCTACTGACAGATATAAGTAAGAACTTTACACTACTTTATATCAGAAATGGCAACATCGGAAGATGAATGCCACATAAGAAGGTAGAGAAAAAGAAGAAGCTTACGACTATGGTGTCGGCACGGCCTACAATGACGGACGGGCGCACATTTTCAGGACTTATGCAGATCCCAAATACACATCAGCAGGTACCAGAAGGTAAGAAAAGTTGCTTTTGCATAATATTGCGAAACAAAACGCCAGGTAATATGTCTGCTAATAGGTGCCATTTTGCGGTCCTTATACACCAGTGGTTCTCAAACTTTTTTTGTCATCCCCCACTTTGGACAAGGGGGAGTTTTTAAGCCCCACCTGCCCCCATCGCCCCAACAGAACGCTAATGCCAAGCTTAACATTTTCAAATTTATTGAACATCAAGTAACATCAAGTTGTATACATTCAAACTCAATAACATAAAATAACATCAAGTTCAATAATAAATAAAATAACTGTGCAGCTGTGGTATAACTTGCATCAAGTTCAATATCAAATAAAATAACTTGCATCAAGTTCAATAATAAATAAAACAAAAGTGTTATAACTTGCATCAAGTTCAATAATAAATCAAAAAAAGTGTTATAACTTGCATCAAGTTCAATAATAAATCAAAAAAAGTGTAATAACTTGCATCAAGTTCAATAATAAATCAAATAAAAGTCTTATTACTTGCATCAAGTTCAATAATAAATCAAATAAAAGTGTTATAACTTGCATCAAGTTCAATAATAAATAAAACAAGTGTTATAACTTGCATCAAGTTCAATAATAAATCAAATAAAAGTGTTATAACTTGCATCAGGTTCAATAATAAATCAAATAAAAGTGTTATAACTTGCATCAAGTTCAATAATAAATCAAATAAAAGTGTTATAACTTGCATCAAGTTCAATAATAAATCAAATAAAAGTGTTATAACTTGCATCAGGTTCAATAATAAATCAAATAACTTGCATCAAGTTCAATAATAAATACAAATAAAAGTGCCACTTTGCAATCTTTGCAAAAAAAAAAGGAGGAGCTATATGTATTTTGGCAAAACAGGGAAAGTGAACATGAGTTTTACAGTACTCCAGCATTAGTGGCTGCAATGAGCCTGTTTTGCACTGCACAGCTTTTCAAATCGGGGTTGCAGGCTTGACACTGCCACTGTTAAAACCTCATTGAGTTAGGGCATGGGTCGGCAACCCAAAATGTTGAAAGAGCCATATTGGACCAAAAATACAAAAACAATTCTGTCTGGAGCCGCAAAAAATTAAAAGCCATATTACATGTGTCATGAGATATACATTTAATTAAGAGGACTTAAAGGAAACTAAATGACCTCAAATATAGCTACAAATGAGGCATAATGATGCAATATGTATATATCGCTAGCCTAAATAGCATGTTAGCATCGATTAGCTTGCAGTCATGCAGTGACCAAATATGTCTGATTAGCACTCCACACAAGTCAATAACATCAACAAAACTCACCTTTGTGCACTCATGCACAACGTTGAAAGTGTGGTGGACAAAATGAGACAGAAAAAGAATTGGCATAAAACACGTCCTAGAAAGTCGGAGAAAGTTCTACATGTAAACAAACTATACGGTGAGTTCAAGGACCGCCAAAATTAGTAGGACAAAACAGCGCTCGCCAAATACTCGAATCAGTGAAGCATGTTTAATATAAACAGTGTGCTTTATAACAATTAGGGAGGTTTGTGTCATGTTTGTCCTCCTACACAAACCATACTAAAACAAAAAAATAGATTTTTTTTCCCCCTCATCTTTTTCCATTCTTCATACATTTTTGAAAAATCTCCAGAGAGCCACTAGGGCGGCGCTAAAGAGCCGCATGTGGCTCTCGAGCCGCGGGTTGCCGACCCCTGAGTTAGGGGCTGAGCTGCCTTGACGCGAGTGCTTCCCGGTGAATGACACACAGTGTGTCCAATGCGCATTTGGCGCAACCCTCTTTATTAGAGCCTGCAGCCCGTTTCTTTACCCTGCCATGGTCTGTACACGGCGCCATCAGAGCAAAAGCCAACACAGTTTTCCCATTTAAGGTCGTGTTCTTTGAGGAAACTGTCCATTATATTGAACAGCTCATCAGCATTGGCTATATTTTTTATGTATTTGCAAAACAGCAAATCCTCGCACAGTGACTCGCCATTCACAAAGCTTCCGCTTAGCCCCGCCCCCATTAGTTACTGTTTCTATGTCTGTCAAACTTACGCTCCAACCTAGAAATTTAAAGCCTACAGGAAAAATAAGTAATTTACATTTATTTATATAGCGGATTTCACAGACAGAATCACAAAGTGATTTACAGTGTGTATAGAAAATGAAAGCATAGTAAAAAAAAAAATCTAAGAATATAATTGAAAAAAAAAAAAAATTAAAGTGAAATTTCCTCCCGTTCCTCGCGCCCCACCTGTCATGTCTCTATTCCCCACCAGTGGGGCGCGGCCCACACTTTGAGAAACGCTGTTATACACGCACCATAACAATACTCGTATGTTTAATGCGCCGTCAATCCATCAAGAGGTGCGGCTTCATAGCTTACCGAAGTCGTACTAAAAACATGTTGACAGATTTTTGAGCGCTGTGTGTAATGTTCTATATCAGGGGTGTCAAACTCATTTCGCATCGTGGGCCACATACGGCCTAGGGAGATGTCAAGTGGGCCGGACCATTAAAATTTTACCATACTCTGCTATAAATAACCAAAATATCATGTCTTTCCTTTGTTTTGGTGTAAAGAAGCACAAGAACATTAGGAAAATATTGAAATTTAATGAACTATCCTTTTACAAAACATTTCATGAAACACCTCATATTTCCTTAGACAAATGTGCAATTTACTTTTATCATTCACAAATATGCATTGCAACCGATCCCACTGATTGTACAAAGGCACAAAACTTTAATTGGTACTGAAAAATATAGTAATGCACTTTAAGATTAAATGAGACTTTTAAAGAAAGGAATTTTTAAACCACTTACACATACGCATATAAAATCTAAATGTAATCCCTGCGTACACTTTACAAACTAAGGAGAGTGATTTTAAATGTGTTATGAAGAAAGTGTCTAAGGCAGCATTTTAAAGGTGTTAGTCTAGTCTGGACTTGTATTTGTTCCTGAAACTTGGCATCTTTTGGCCTGTACAAGTGCATCAACACCAGGTGTCATGTCCTGACTAGCTGTCACTTTCAGAATGTCATTTAAGTGCTTGTTTGTGAGCCTTGACCGCATTTTTGTTTTATTGATATTCATCACTGCATCGCTAGCAATTAGGTAGCTGGCTTTTACCGCTGCTTCACTGACTTCTCGGCTCTGGATGAAAGTTGACTGCTGTTTCCTCAGACCCGCCAGCAATTCGTTAATCTTATCTCTTCTCAGTTGTCCTTGCAAGCCGTCATATTTTTCGCTGTGATGAGTCTCGTAGTGGCGTCGAATATTATATTCCTTCAATACCGAAACTTGTTGCAAACACACCAAGCACGAAGGTTTTCCGTGCATCTCTGTAAATAAATAGGACGTGGTCCATTTTTCTTTGAAAATTCTACACTCCTTATCTTCTTTTCTCCGTTTGGATAACGACATTTTGGCTAATGAGGGTGTAGCGGAGAGGTAGAGACCAAGGTATTAACAACGTCGTAACAAGCAGCAGATGGCGCATTGTTACCGTCTGCTGTTTTCAGTCTGTCTCAGTGATGCGGCTTGTCTTCTACTCTGATGGAAAGAGTGCGCCCCTTAGCGGATAATCCATGAATTGCAGCGAATTTAAAATATTAATTCCATGTCTTTTATGCATTTTTTCCACTTTCAAATTATCCTGCGGGCCTGATCGAACCTCCTTGGGGGCCGGTTCCGGCCCGCGGGCCGTATGTTTGACACCCCTGTTCTATATTGTCAATGGAACATTTAAAGTTTTGGTGTTGTTTACTGGCGTCGTCTTGCAGTTTACACGTATCTCGTATGTATGACTGCCATCTACTGGTCACACTTGTCATTACACCATGTACCAAATAAAATTGCTTCGAGGTCAGGAAGTACACCAGAATTATTCTGTACATTAGGCGCACCGGGTTATAAGGCGCACTGCAGATTTTTGAGAAAATGAAAGAATTTTAAGTGCACCTTATAGTCCAAAAAATACGGTAAGCTCCGTTTTCAGCTCTGTGGTTATCATAACACAAATCCCCTATCAAAATGTTGATGTTATGACATTTTTATCCGTCATGTCCTATTGCATAAACACAGTAAGAGTGTGGCGAAGCACAGATCTGTGAGTCATTTATAAAACTTCTTATGAAATTCCTCCTGAGATTGGCAAGGACATTTTGTTCCTCATTTGGAAGGGAAAATAAAGAAAGAAGAAACTCACACCAGATGTGATGTGGAATAAAGGGCTTTGTCACTCCCCGGTGTTCTTCAGATCCAAGCACAGAAGGCCCTTCATTATCTTTTGTTTCGCCCTTATGTATTTTCCCAGACAGTTTGGGACCACTGCTGCTCTGCGGCAATGAAACCTACAATAATCTCGGGGTTCTAGTTTGGCAAAGTTCGCTCTCCTTCCGCCACTGGAGGGCAATACCTTGCTTCATAGTTGGGCTTTGGGGTTTTGAGTGCTGACACCCACACACACACACACACACACACACGCACACACAAACACAAACACTGGTCTCAAAGGACAGCAAACTACGGTAGTAATAACCGCAATTGCAGTGACAAGCCCTTTCCAATGATTTAACACATTTAACCAATTTGGCATTCCTCGATTGACTCCATTTGGTTTTCAGTTTGCCAAAATATGCCTCAATCCCAGCCTTGCTTCAACCCTTTATAGGCCTTTGCTGGCAGCAGTTAGGATTCTGTGGGTTTTTTGCTTGTCGACGCCCATTTTTTTCCTCCACCATGAAGGATTGTTGTTGAAACCACTTGAGTAAAAAAAGAAGGACAAGTAAAATTATAAAATGCTGATTAATTGTGTATAAATGGTACAATCTGCACCCAAGATACAGGATACAGTTTGTAAGAATGTGTATGCGGCTACACAACATTTTATAATAATAATATTTCTTTTTATTGAACATTGAAGTTTTAACACTGAGCTGATAATGATTACTGTGCTGTCCAGTTGTTATTTCTCAAAGGTCTCAAACTTGCGGGCCAATTGCAGCCCAGGAGACAATATTTTACGGCCCCCACCTTATTATAAAAGTTTAATGTATGTGTGGCCCGCAGGTTTTATATGAATGGCACTGTACAGTGTAGGGTTGTACGGTATTAGTATAGTACCGCGATACCAATGAATCATATTCGATACTATACAGCCTCTAAAAAGTACCCAATACCCAAATGTGTGGTACAATCCAAAACTAATGTAAAGCATTAGAAGAACAAGTGATTATTACATTTTAACAAAAGTGTAGATAGAACATGTTAAAAGATAAAGTAAGCAGATATTAACAGTAAATGAACAAGTAGATTAATAATACAATTTTTACCACTTGACCCTCATAATTTTGACAAAATAATAGAATGGAAAATGACACAATATGTTACTGCATATGTCAGCAGCTAAATTAAGAGCCTTTGTTTGCTTACTTACTAATAAAAGACAAGTTGTCTTGTATGTTCACTATTTTATTTAAGGACAAACTTGCAATAAGAAACATATGGTTAATGTACCATAATATTTTTTGTTAAAATAAAGCCAATAATGCAATTTTTTGTGGTCCCCTTTATTTAGAAAAGTACCAAAAATTACTGAAATACATTTTGGTACTGGTACCAAAATAATGGTATCGGGACAACACTAGTAAAAGTGTTGTGTGCGTAGCTGAATGAACCTACCAATCACGGTGGGGTATATGGACCAAGGGGGCGGGACATCAACGGGGCTTGAGGCACGCAGAGAAACATTTCTCAATGAGTGAAAGTGACAGCAGCGTTGCCATGGATAGTTTTCTTCATTCCCTGGCTGGATGCCTCGTTTCTATTGGGCACAGGTGGACATTCGTCACAGTTCGTCACACTTTAAAAGAAAAAAAGGTTGCTGCCCAGCCGGGCGATATATGTACTGTACATACAGTACAGGCCAAAAGTTTTGACACACCTTCTTATTCAATGTGTTTTCATTATTTTCATGACTATTTACATTGTAGATTGTCACTGAAGGCATCACAAGTATGAATGAACACGTGGAGTTATGTACTTAACAAAAAATTACTGAAAACATGTTTTATATTCTAGTTTCTTCAAAATAGCCACATTTTGCTCTGATTACTGCTTTGCACACTCTTGGCATTCTCTTGATGAGCTTCAAGCACACCCGTGAGGTGAAAACCATGTCAGGTGACTACCTCTTGGAGCTCATCGAGAGAATGTCAAGAGTGTGCGAAAAAGTAATCCGAGCAAAGGGTGGCTATTTTGAAGAAAGTAGAATATAAAACCTGTTTTCAGTTTGCATTCACTCACAATTTCCACAGAAATTGCATCGTCTATTTAGTATTGTATTTATTACACACCAGCTGTTTGATTGTAACTTGTAAACGGCATGTACAAGACATATATAAGGCATGTAAATTAGCATCAAGCTAGCGCATTTTGAAAAGAAGAGCCTCACTGTACTTTCAAGCGACTCCTTCTTGCTTTGTTGGCATGGAAGATTGTAACATTACCTAGAGGCAATCTGGCTAAGTCCCCTTTGAGTGCTCGTCTCCCCGCCAAGTGTTTGGCAACCAGACGTGACGGCACATGCAACAAAAGTATCAAAATATGGGACAGTTACTTGATAGTACCAATGTAATTTGATTGGTCCCTTTTAAAAGCACTGAATTCTGTATCCATCCCTACACAATATTTATTAAACCCTTAACATCGAATGTAATCTGTCATGTGACGATGGTTAACCACTGATTTGTTGGTATTGCAAAATAGATAGATATCATATGTAAATAAAAATAGTCTGTTCCAGGGACAAGCTGTCCCCATCATTGAGTCCTTATCAACTGTGCAAGCAACGCTATGAAGGAAGATATCAATATTGTATCGTTATTTTCTGCCGATAATGATATTATATAAGGCTTTTCCAGGATTTACCCAAATTAAAGGAAAATGCTCATGATGAGTGGTCAGGAGACCTTTACGAGTGGCGATCTCATAGAACGCTGTGCTACACAGAGCCAGCTCAGTATGTCCACTGACTGGAGTTTTGTCCAGTTTACACTCATATTGTAAATATCTGTATAGGAAATGAAGTGCTGGACAATATTGACATATGGTTATCCGTAACCAAAGCCAATTTCTAGCATCCCTAGTTGCATTACTTCTCAGTTGTACGTGTTTTCAGCAGAGGAAGGTATCCGAAGTAAAGCTTGTCATGACAGCACAAACAGACATTTGGTTGCAAAGGATAGCTGTGCTGTCAAGGCACCAAATGACGCAGAACTGTCCATCATCGCTTTGAGAGGCTATTATCTTTGTTGTTTGCTAAATTTGTACCCTCGTTTCTGAATCATACATTTTATATTTTAATTAGGTGAGATATGTAAAGGTAAAAACGCTAAAACTCCAAAGACTCCAAAATGTTGATGACAAAGACGTACTGTAATGCAGCCCTGATCTCGATTCCTCACTCAAGTGTAAAAGTACCGTATTTTTCGGACTATAATGCGCACTTAAAATCCTTTCATTTTCTCAAAAATCGACAGAGCGCCTTATAACCCGGTGCGCCTAATGTATGGCATAATTCTGGTTGTGCTTACCGACCTCGAAGCAAATTTATTTGGTACATGGTGTAATAAGTGTGACCAGTAGATGGCAGTCACACATAAGAGATATGTGTAAACTGCAAGGTGACGGTAGTAAACAACACCAAAACTTTAAATGTTCCATTTAGAATACAGAACATTACACACGGCGCTCAAAACTCTGTCATTAAACATACGAGTGTTATTATGGTGTGTGTATAAGGACCTCAAAATGCCACCTATTGGCAAACATATTACCTGGTGTTTTGTTTCGCAACTTTTCTTACCTTCTGGTACCTGCTGATGTGTATTTGGGATCTGCATAAGTCCTGAATATGTGCGCGCGTCCGCCATTGTAGTCCATGCCAACACCGTAGTCATAAGCTTCTTCTTTTTCTCTACCTTCTTATGTAGCATTCATCTTCCGCTGTTGCCATTTCTAATATAAAGTAGCGTAAAGTTCTTACCTATATCTGTCAGTAGACTAGCTATCAAAGCGCTAAAAACTGTAGTGGGTTTACATAATTCACCCACGGAACTTTATTTATTAGAGGGTTCCGGTCGGACGGTTTTTCACGGGACACATTTCCAGCGTTGATGTTGCATTAGTGAGCCACGGATGAGAACATGCTCTGATTTAAATAAAGTCTGAATGTCATTTAAACAGTTAGCTCCATCTTTTGACACTTCTTCCACTTCCGTCCTTGCACGCTACACCGCTACAACAAAGATGACGGGGAGAAGACGCTGTCAAAGGTGAGCCACGTAAATAAGACTGAAGTGACTGTCAGAAAGCTACTTGAAGATGATCTGTAAAACATAATCTATGCAACATTTTGACCAAAGAACCACCATTACATGATATGTAGACCACAAGATAGTGTTTTACATTTATTTTAAAAAAAACAAAAGACCCCTTTTAATGCGCCTTATAATCCGGTGCGCCTTTTGTATGAAAATAGACCGGAATAGACCCGCTCATTAGATGCTTTATTGTCCAGAAAATATGATACTCTACTGTGCAGCACTTTGTGAAACTTATTGTTTTTTAAATTGTGCTATATAAATTAAGTGGATTGTGTTAGGTTGGATTGTTTTTTGTGACTTTAGAGGCAAAGATTCCTAAAAAATAATGGTGTTAATATTGCAAATTGACCGCCCTAAGGGGCTTCAGAGGTTTCACAGTACTATACTTGTCTCAACAAACATGGAACATGTTCAAAGACATCCTGGTGAGATATCAACAAACACACAGGTGCACAAACAGGACAGAGCTGTTATAATATGTTACGTACATGCACAGGACATTTTATTCAAGTCTAGCTGTGCTTAACCACAAGTAAAATGTGCAAAAAAATAAATAAAAGCCACAAACCAATTGTTATCAACAGGGCTGGATTTGCGTGTGCGGTTTGTTTAGTCTGTGGGGTGAGCATGTTAAAGACTGTGGGAAAGATCGCCTCTGACGTGGGTCGTCTTGTCTTGCAGAAACAGCTGCACCGTTTGGCCGCTCACAGTGTGAAGTTTTGCAATTTATTGACTTTATACGCAATCCGCACATGTCCAGAGGAAGCTTCAAGGTTAAAAGTTGGCAGATAGAGAGTTTTTTTGGGCGTCTCCTGGGCAGGCTTGTATAGAGGATGGAAAGATACATGAGACTTAAAGGCCTACTGAAACCCACTACTACCGACCACGCAGTCTGATAGTTTATATATCAATGATGAAATCTTAACATTGCAACACATGCCAATACGGCCGGGTTAACTTATAAAGTGCAATTTTAAATTTCCCGCTAAACTTCCGGTTGAAAATTCCTTTGGAGGATGACGTATGCGCGTGACGTAGCCAGTTTAACAGAGGTATGGCTTCCCCATTGAAGCCAATACGAAATAGCTCTGTTTTCATCTCATTATTCCACAGTATTCTGGACATCTGTGTTGGTGAATCTGTTGCAATTTGTTCATTGCATTATGGAGAAAGATGCTGAGCAAGCAAAGAAGAAAGTCGGTGCGAAGCAGGGTATTTTGCGAGGGAAGTCAGCAACACAACACAGTCGGTGTTTCATTGTTTACATTCCCGAAAGATGCAGTCAAGATCGAAGAACTCGGACAACAGAGACTCTTACCAGGAGGACTTTGATTTGGATACACAGACGCAGACGCGATAGCTTGCTATAACTAGCTCGAGCTAGTAGCTAGGAGCTAGGAGCTAGCATAACAAACACGTAGGTGTTTGTTATGCGGGATTAATTTGTGGCATATTAAATATAAGCCTGGTTGTGTTGTGGCTAATAGAGTATATATATGTCTTGTGTTTATTTACTGTTGTAGTCATTCCCAGCTGAATATCAGGTCCCACCCGCGCGCTTTCAAACATTTGATCGCTTGCCCGTATGTGCGTGTCACGTACGTAACTTTGGTTAAATATATAAGCTTTATGAACCTTGGGTTAGGTGAACGGTCCTTTGGGCTGAGTGAGTGTGTGTGTTGTGCAGGTGTTTGAATTGTATTGGCGGGTTTTATGGACGGGATCCCGTCCATATAACCCGATCGAGCTATAAGTAGCTCGAGCTAGTAGCTAGGAGCTAGCATAACAAACACCTAGTTGTTTTTATGCGGGATTAATTTGTGGCATATTAAATATAAGACTGGTTGTGTTGTGGCTCATAGAGTATATATATGTCTTGTGTTTATTTACTGTTATAGTCATTCCCAGCTGAATATCAGGTCACCCCCGGCTCTCACAGCATCTTCCCTATCTGAATCGCTTCAACTCCCCACTAGTCCTTCACTTGCACTTTCCTCATCCACAAATCTTTCATCCTCGCTCAAGTTAATGGGGAAATCGTCGCTTTCTCGGTCCGAATCTCTCTCACTTCTGGCGGCCATCATTGTAAACAATAGGGAACTTTGCGGATATGTTCAATTGACTACGTCACGCTACTTCCGGTAGGGGCAAGCCTTTTTTTTTATCAGATACCAAAAGTTGCGATCTTTATCGTCGTTGTTCTATACTAAATCCTTTCAGCAAAAATATGGCCATATCGCGAAATGATCAAGTATGACACATAGAATAGATCTGCTATCCCCGTTTAAATAAAAACAATTCATTTCAGTAGGCCTTTAAGAAGACATTACTGTTGTCCCGAGCCTAGATTGACATCGTTTTGATTGATGTTCAGTACAGCACGGAGATTTGGGCTCAAGGGTGCCATGACCTGTAACCAGTGGTGGGCCGTCAGGGCCAGCAAGGCCTCCTCTGCTGGCCTAACATAACCAGAAATCATGATCATAATTAAAGACAAAAGTATTTTTTAATTTACTTTCCCTAAATATCTAAAATTATTCATATTCTCTTCATGTCATATTATGCTCCTTCCAGTGCTGTTGTTTTTAGGTTAGAGTTTTTATCCAATCAGAATTCAGCTAGCTTATGTTGCCATGCTGTAGGAAATCCGCCCGAAGCCTTCACAATCAACAATGCAGGCGTGTATGCACTGTAAGTAAACGTGAACATACAGTTGATAGACAATTGCGATAGCCAATCAGATCACGAGTTGTTGTCAGTAAGGCCTTCTAGCTGGCCTAAGGCAGATATATATTGTGATGTTATGAGCTAGGTAACATAAGAACTCCATTACCCAGCATGCCACAGTAGTGAAGGGCAGAGGTGGGACCAAGTCATTGCTTTGCAAGTCACAAGTAAGTCTCAAGTCTTTGCCCTCAAGTCTCGAGTCAAGTCCCGAGTCAAGACAGGCAAGTCCCGAGTCAAGTCCAAAGTCAAGACTGGAAAGTCTCAAGTCAAGTCACAAGTCCTGCATTTTGAGTTTCGAGTCCTTTCAAGTCCTTTTGACCACAGATTAATATTTTTACACAGATTGTGCATGCTTTTAAACAGCTGTATTTATTTATTAAAACAAGTGCATTTGAAATAGCAGGAAAGAAAATAGTACTGACATTGCAATTCATAATAGCACTATTAACCAGTCATTTTAATAGTTTAAACAATTTAAAACATTTAACTCATTCCTTTACAGAATAAACACATTTGCAAAAACAAGTGCAACTGTACTTATTTGTACAAAAGTGTTAACATTGTATTTCCATGGCATATTGCATTGTAACTAGTTCCACAGCAGTTTCTATTCTGTTCTTACCTTATCTCATTGATCTCATCTCATACTGTATGTGTGTTGATGTGTGCGTACACATAAAAAACATAACAAATACATGAACATAACAATGAACAGAGTTGTACTTTTTAGATGTCAGGGCCCTATGCAATATGTACACATATTCTTAATATAGTATATATTTTAAGTGACCTTTATTTGACTATGTTTGTCTTTTTGTAGGTGGCTAAAATACGCGGTGCTGCTGACCGCCGTCTAACGTTATGTTACTGTGTGTGATACATTGACTAACGTAACGTTATGTGTAGGTACCTCATGCAACCCTGCTTAAAAAATCACTTGACAAAAAGTATGAATAAGGTAGCAAACTGCAGTGGACGCAACATATTGCCGTGTTTGAAATGACGTTATAACCATAAACATCTTATAAGTAGACACAATATTGGTTGCTGTGACGCGAGCAATTTGCATCTTGAAGTGGTGATGAGGAGCCGGCGAGTAGCCTAAACTGACAGTTGACAGGTAGAAAACAAAGATGCCGGGCTGGTGTTCAGCGTTTTCCTGCTCAAATGAGCGGACTGTTGAAAATAGGAATCGGGGGATTACTTGTCACAAGTAAGATTTAACATTAATGTACTATTGGTTGTATTTTATGAAAATAACATTACCTCAGAGTTGAGAAGGAGCAAAGATCTTCAATATTTGTATGTGAAAATCACAAATAAATCTTCTGGGGGAGGATGACGCCCCTACAGGGGTTTGGTTTACAAACTTTCTGCCCCACCTAAAACAAAATTCACCAGCCGCCATTGATTATAATGCATTCTCATTTTAGGCAAAATATAAGACAATACTTTCTTAACAGTATAATTGTAACCAGGAATAAGTCTTCAAGTAACAATATTCAAATACTAACATTGTTGGGTAAAACAGAATTTGGTTTTATTCTGAATCCAGTGAAACAGATTGGTGGTTTTAGCTGATATAAAGACTTTCAGGTGTTTATATATGTTTAAGTATTTGGCAGACGCTTTTATCCAAAGCGACATACATAAAAAATACATATATAACAATCACTGTAAACATGATCATTTAAGGGAAGAATGTAATACAAAATATCAATACAAAGTGTCACGACAGAATAAACTCTCTGCTGCTGCAGCAACAGAGATACGGTCTATAAGATATATAGATATCTAATGTATTCATACATTGTTTATGTAGCATGTATATATAACGTAATCATATTGTTTCTTCAATTTAAAAATATCTGACCGTTTTTTCCCCCCTTCTCTGGGATTATATTCCCAGTTTTAATCTCGGACGTCTGGTCACTTATAGCGTATAAGAATATTCTATTACTGTTAAGCAAACTATGAATAATAAAACATGTGTCCGTTATCATAGCTACACGTATGACAAAAAAGCACGTGAAAATGAGTGGTATTCAGTGAGGTAAAATGAATTAAATGCGTTGACAGTTCATTGCTCCTGCCAAATGAATTGCACTGAGTGGAGCGGATCACCACTCCAAGATGGCGGCCCCGCGTCTCGTCTGCGCCAGTAGGCAGTAGCGCTCGATGCTGTGTACCCTTATAAGATGTCTATGGTTATTACGTTAGCAGTGAGTTTACAGCCTCACTGATTTAACTACACAGCAAATAAAAGTCATGTTACTTAGCCAATAAACGTTATCTTACATTCAAAACTTACCCTTCTTTGTGCAACTTCAAATGTCGAACGAAGTTGGAAGTTGTTGCGTCTCCGTCTGTAATATTCGAACTGCGTGATTTGCATAAGGCAATTCGTTGACCAAGTCGTAGTTTTTATACCCGAACGAAACCAACTTTGGTATACATCTTTCTCACTGGCACGTTGTTTGACAACTCTTGTTCATTGGTTGTCCTGCAATTTGATTGGATCAATGCTGTGTGATGAAAACAATGTAGATCTAATTTGATTGGCTGTTGTACTGAGAGCACACACGCTGACACGCAGCACACACCCTGATAGACAGACACGTACAAAATGAAAGCTACGGAGCGCTCCCAAATAACTTTTTAAGCTTTAGGTTTTTGGGAAAGTAGCAAGTCATGTCAAGTCAAAAGGCTCAAGTCCAAGTGAAGTCACAAGTCATTGATGTTAAAGTCTAAGTCGAGTTGCAAGTCTCTTTACATTTTGTCAAGTCGAGTCTAAAGTCATCAAATTCATGACTCGAGTCTGACTCGAGTCCAAGTCATGTGACTCGAGTCCACACCTCTGGTGAAGGGCATGCGCAGTAGTCGCGTTTACCCATGCCGGAAGCGGGATGTTTTTGATGAGCACACTGTGGAGTAAACTTTAAGAACTCGGCCAACATGCCTCTTCTGCCTCTTTTATGATTAGACAAGACAACACATATATTTGCAAGGCCATTTTGAAGAAGGATATTTAAAGAGAAACTACATCTTGTGAGACGATGTTGTCCAACCCCGGAAGCTCGAACTGGTTCTACAGATTGTGAGTTCAGATATTTTTTTAATTTTTTTTTTTTCCACGTTTAATATGTTTTTGGCAATTTTAATTTTGACAGTACCACATAAGATATGTTTTAATTGCTGATGCGGGTTTATTGATTTTTAAATGCGCCAGAAAATAACCCGTTTTGTACACTGTTGGTGGGGATTCAATGCCCAGTAGTGCATAAATGTGTTCCTGTATAGTATTTCTCCAGCAAAGGTAATGTGGTGACATCAATGATGGTATTTTGAGAGGTAATCATTGAAGTCGGACATCACTGAAGGCCTAGGTGGGAAACGCACGGCCCGCCACGGCCGGTAACCATAGTTCATGTGTAGTTTGGATTTCCTGTGTTTTGGGTTTATTCCTTGATTAGTGATCCTATTTTGGTTTCCACTTTCTGAATGTGTCGTCATGCAGTGACTTGACCACTACTGCTCACCGCCATTCTCCTCACCTGCCTTTGATTAGCAGTCCGGAGAGTCACCTGCGTCTTCCAGAGATCAGAGAGCTTTATAAGCCAGCCTCAATGCTTGGTGGGGGCTGGATTATTGCTAAGTGTTGCGTTAATTCACACTGTTTGCGTTGCTTGTTAGGTGGTGCTTTAATGCTATATGTTTGCGTTTGAACGCTTTCCCTGTACTTCTCGTGCGCTTTCCTGCCGCACGACTCCTTGTGTTTTTCCTTTTGTTAGAATAAAAAACATTCTTACGTGCACGTCGACTCCAGTCTTTGCCTCGTGAGGTTACGAACACCGCTACAATGCTAAGACGTGACAGAGGGTTCAAAATTCACAGCCACAGAGGAGCATACTGTAAACCCCACGGTTTCATTTTTATGTGTCGAGGGAGTTGGTTTCCAAACACTCGTCATGCCATTCAGGGCTCTCCCTGATGATGACCCAGGAACACTTTCCCATTCAATCTATCTTTTTTATTCATTTATTTTTTACAGCTAAAACTTACGGTGGGGGTAGAGTGTGTGGGGGGAAAAGAGTCCTCGACATTCAAGTACCAGTGGAATAGAAAAACAATTTGCCTCTGTTTTAAAGATATTATCATATTTGTCGGATTTATAACACCAAAATATTTACAAAGTAAATAGATATGATCAAAATATTATCAATCGTATGGAGATTCCAGAGTCATTTAAAGAGATAATGAACACACACAGATTCCTTCCCCATCAACAACAATGCAAATCATGTAGATTTTGAGAGACCCAACAACAATTACTTTGGGAAACATTATAATCCAGAAATTTTTCGGATATTTTTGCAGTATTTTTTTTTTTTTTTGCCTGAATTTTAAGGAGTGTGAGCTACAAGTTTTAGAAACTGTGTGCTAAACAGATGCAGCTTTAGTAAAACACTAAGCATCATGTAGCAGCATTGATAAGTGTTAAACAAGAACTACGTACATAATAAAACGATCGCTTACTGTACAATGTCTGCTCTCACTGTGATGACGATTGATAGAATGTTCATATCTTCTCGTTCAGATAAAAAATTTAAACTCAGACGAAGGGTTAAAAGGAAAATTAACTGACTGCAGACACCGTCTTCGGTTGTCGTGTCTTTGTCTTTGTGTAACTTGAATGTCACAGATGAACAACTTGTAGATTTATGGCTAAATCCTCCTAGTATTCAGATTAGAGGCATGATTTAAAATTTGGAATAAATTTAATGAGCCAAGACTCGATGCAGCAGCAGCAGCAGCAGCATAAGCTAGAATTAACCTCTCTGTTATCAATGCACTGCTAAAAAATAGTTTGTCTGCGTTAGCGCTTGTAATAACAATATCACTAATATTTGGTTAATGTTCAAGTCACCATATGTAAATAGACTATCGTTGGCGGCTTTTGGAAAGAGAGTGGATGCTTTGTAAATTTGCTAAGACTGCTAAATATGTAGGACCAGCAGGCACTGCTTCAGCACTGCAGCTCTGTTTTTGTCTATTTCTTTAGACTTTAGTGAGCTTTGTGTATCTTTCATGTTTTTGAATGTAACTTTGTTAAGCATATTTTAACTAGAATAATAAAATGACTGTAAGGCAGTACAAATAGATTCTGCGGACTCATAATTAAATATGTGGTGAATGCGCTGCAATTACTGCAATTAATGCAGTGACAATGTGCCTATTCAGCCCGCATTGTTGGGCTTCAAAGAAGACATAACAGTCCAATCTGTGGCTTCGCAGGGGCCTGCTGCACCCCGGCTGCGTTGCGACCTTTGCCCTCCCTGCTTAGAAAAGAACAAGTTGTAGGCGCACAAAAATAATGGTATATTCACGTCATTCTTTCCCTGGTGTGCGCCAGTCTTTACTTGATGGTGGATTAGAGGCAAATTGATCCAGCAATGATGATAACAACACAGCACTTATTGAACCTTCTTGTTGTTGTATCTCAGTCAAAGCTGGTGTGTGTTGGATGTTCTAAGGAAAATAAAGGATTTGCCCGGATTAGGACTGTGCAACAGACTGTCGCTGGTAGAAGGCAACTTGTTGGTGCATCATCACATACATGATCAGCTTTTAATCTTTCAAGAGCTGATGGGTGTGTGTGTGTGTGTGTGTGTGTGTGTGTGTGTGTGTGTGTGTGTGTGTGTGTGTGTGTGTGTGTGTGTGTGCTGCTTTCTCATAATCAGTCTTAAATCTCTCCCAACAAGTCGTGTGATTTATCAGCTGTTGCCGTCATCATTACGTTCCTGAAGAACAGTGACGTCAAGGACTACAGCATTGGCAAGAAAGAACACAATGGAAGAACCAGACTTTTAATCCTCAGAATGCATGACTGCACTGTTCGCGTCGACTCATCTAATCTGAGATGAATCGCACAAACCTGTTAGGCTGTTACCACCTCTTCTCTTTCTATATTTTAAACTTGTAAAAGTACGGTTTCATGTCACACCAACTGTTTCTGTTTTTTTTTTCTTGTATGGTAACCTGTTGGCAATATTTATAACAAACAAAGAAAACCATTAGCATAACCGTAACTATCAGTAGTTTCTTTTAACATTTAAAGTGACTGTTTGCAACCTTTACGTGGATACCTCGAGAAGTGTTTCTTAACCAAACCATTGTTGGGCGGCAAGCGCCCCCTTGAGGGCAGCAAAAAAATATCTATCTATCAGCTTTGGTCCGTATGGGCCGCTGTGTTACTCAGTTGTAATACACTTTTTCACCACTTGTGGCAGTAATGACAATCTCAAACAAACAGAAGAAGTCGGGAGCTAAAGTAACAGAGAGGTTTTTTAAGCGCAAAAATTATGACTTAAGTGGTGAAGCTGTATTTTCATTTACTTCCATCTTATTGTAAATTTTATTTAAGAAACATTTATTATTATTATTATTTATTATTAATTAAGTTACAATTGATTTATTTTAACGCTGCGTACATATATGTGAATGTATTTTTCATCAGTTTGGGTTACTGCTTCTTTTGCAGTATATTTGATTAATATGTATTAATCAAATAATATTATTGAATATTATTATTATATTATTTAATTAATGGGATTTAATACAATTAAATTCCGATTTAATTGGGTTATAACGGAATCTAATCCGGTTGCGATTCCTGGGGTAACAATTCGATTCTCAATCGATTTTTGATCCAAACTGATTTTCTCAATGTATTGTTTGGTATAATAATTATAATTAAACGCTTTAAAAAGTGGTTCCAGGTTAGAAAAGGTTGCGTGGAGAAGGCCTAAAACACGTATTTTTCAAATATCGATACTTCTTTTTAAAAAAAGAAGTGAAGTATTTTTATTTTCTTAATTTTTTTTTGATCGATTTTTGAAATTTATGGATAGATTTGGAATCGGGGATGAATAAGAATCGCGATTTGGATATGAATTTAGTTTTTTGTGCTACCCTAGTGATTAACACATGGTTTTATATCATTTGACAAGGTTCATCCTGTTTAGCTGTAAATAGGTTAGATATCATTATTAAATCTGATTAAAATCAGGAGTGAAATTACTAATTCAATGTAGCCTGAGTGGGTCCCAGGCACCTCTGTAGTGGAAAAGTTGGGCCCCAAGGTCCAAAAGGTTAAGAACCTCTGACCTAGAGGATGCTAATTTTGTTTTTTAAGCATTATATCCCACCGTCTTTTGGCTTTTTAGCATGTAATGACCAGAGGTGGGTAGAGTAGCCAAAGATTATAAGGTTAAAGTTAAAGTACCAATGATTGTCACACACACACTAGGTGTGGTGAAATTTGTCCTCTGCATTTGATCCATCCCCTTGTTCACCCCCTGGGAGGTGAGGGGGGCAGTGGGCAGCAGCGGTGCCGCGCCCGGGAATCATTTTTGGTGATTCAACCCCCAATTCCAACCCTTGATGCTGAATGCCAAGCAGGGAGGTAATGGGTCCCATTTTTATAGTCTTTGGTATGACTCGGCCGGGGTTTGAACTCACAACCTACCGATCTCAGGGCGGACACTCTAACTACTAGGCCACTGAGTAGGTACTCAAGTAAGATGTGTGTTACTTTATAGTGATTTGACTCAAGTAACAAGTAGTCATCCAAATAATAAAAAAGTAAGTAAGTATTCAGTGAAAAAAACTACTCAAGGACTGAGTAACTGTTGAGTAACTTCTGGGTCTATGAGGCGCACTTATAACATTTTTTTTTTCTCCATACTCGACAATGTGCCTTATAACCCGGTGCGCCTAATGTATGGAATAATTCTGGTTTTGCTTACCGACCTTGAAGCAATTTTATTTGGTACATGGTGTAATAAGTGTGACCAGTAGATGGCAGTCCAACATAAGAGATACGTGTAGACTGCACTATGATGGCAATATGACTTAAGTAAAAAACACCAACATTTTATATGTTCCATTGAAAATATAGAACATTACACACTGTGCTCAAGAATCCATCAAAATGTTTTAGTACGACTTTGGTAAGCTATGAAGCTGCACCGCTTGATGGATTGTACTGTGCTTCAACATACGAGTATTATTATGATGTGGGTATAAGGTAAGACTTATTATCTGGCGTTTTGTTTTCGCAATATTATGCAAAATAAACTTTTCTTACCTTCTGGTACCTGCTGATCTGTATTTGGGATCTGCATAAATCCTGAACATTGTCGCGCTTCCGTCTTTGTAGTCCGTACCGAGATCGTAGTCAATAAGCTTCTTCTTTTTCTCTATCTTCTTGTTATGGGACATTCCTCCTCCGCTTTTGCTATTTATAATATAAAGTAGTGTAAAGTTCTTACTTATATCTGTCAGTAAACTCGCCATGAAAGCGCTAAAACATACCGGTGTAGTGAGTTTACATTATTCACCCAAGGAACTTTAGTTATTAGAGAGTACCTGGC
The DNA here is from genome assembly GCF_033978785.1 of Entelurus aequoreus. NCBI lineage: Eukaryota > Metazoa > Chordata > Actinopteri > Syngnathiformes > Syngnathidae > Entelurus > Entelurus aequoreus. Next base: position 30,722,379 of record NC_084746.1, read on the forward strand.
GGACGGTTTTTCACGGGACACATTTCCGGTGTTGTGGTTTCCGGATGAGGAGATGCTGTGCCGTTATTGATTTAAGTGAAGTCTTAAATCAATAATGGAGCGAACTGTCATTAAAACAGTTAGCTCCACCTTTTGACACTACTTCCACTCCCGTCCCTGCACGCTACACAGATACAACAATGATGACAGGGGGAAGACGCTGTCGAAGGTGAGCCACGTAAATAAGACCGCCCACAAAACGGCGCATCCGGAAGCGAGTGTCAGAAACCGGCTTGAAGATGATCTGTAAAACACAATCTATGCAACATTTTGACCAAAGAACCACCATTACATGTTATGTAGACCACAAGGAAGTGTTTTACATTTAGAAAAAAGTTATAATAATATGACCCCTTTAATGCGCCCTATAATCCGGTGCGCCTTATATATGAAAAAAGATCAAAAATAGACCATTCATCGGCAGAGTGCCTTATAATCCGGTGCGCTCTATGGTCCGGAAGATGCGGTAGTAACTATTTTTGTAATGGTAATGATATTTCCACTACAACCGAAGTTGTAGTGTGGGTGTGTGTGAGTGTGTGTGT